>NC_083318.1:127359209-127659388 GCF_963455315.2 Globicephala melas | reverse complement strand
ACTTAACTGAAAGACATTTACTTCTTTTTATTTTGCTTCAAATGGCATTTAAAAATATTTCACTACCATATAAATATGTGATATCAGCATATTAGCTAACTGGATGTGTCAATATATTTTTGTTGTATTAAAACAGGCAAAATTCATTTAATGAAATGAATATATTCACTGTAGTCCATGATAATTGGTCTGATATTGTATGGCCAATTCTGGAAGCAAAACCCAGTTGAAATTTCTTCATTACACTAGTTTCATCAATAGCAGTCTGTCAGAATTACAGGCATAAAATCTCATAATGTGTTTTCAGTGAATGGTTGAAGGTCTGAATGGATAAATTAGAGGACACATCTCCCCTCCTGTCTCAACTTTACCATCTCTAATAGTTGCACTTAAATGACATGACTAAAGTTATTTAACCCTGATAAAGTGTCTCTACATAATAAAATTTACCCAAATGTATTTTTAACATATGTCTTGTGCCAAGAAATGTATTTTTCATATAGATTTGGTACTTTTTCCCATCATATTTTATTGACAGTATCCTCATATGATGTTACACTTTTCATTGAATGCTTCTCATATTGCAGACAGGGATTCAGGCATCATGAATGTACTCAATGGCTTAATTTTAACGTTGTTTCCAGTACAGTATTGCTGAGATGATGCAGCAATTGTATTGATATAAACATCAGAAAATTTCAAAACAATAAAAATGTAGTCAAAATTGTTGTTAGACTCAGGGATCTACTGTGTACTTGAGCCACCTTTAAATTGTGTACTTCTATTCATACCAAGTATCAGCTGCAGAGGGCCCAAGACTTTAGAACTTGTGCTAAATGCATGCATTGCCTGGGGGATTCCCAGTGCTGTTGGTGATAGACAGGTGGTACCCTGCCCCTTGTGCAGCACCAACATTGCCCTTAGATGGCCACCATCTTGCAGGAGAAATGGAGTCTAACTGCCTCAGGTGCACCATCTGTCCAAAGGGAGTTGGTTACCACATAATTCTGAGCTTCCTTATCTACATCATGTTTTTATTATATACATTAAAAATGAGACTGTCCTTCCACATATTCTGTTAGAATTGAACTGTGTCAAAGTAAACGTTTGTGTTTATAGTAAAAATTCTTGTGTCAAAGTAAAAGTTTGTGTTGATAGTAAAAATTTTGACTAATTCTTGTGAAGGTTTAAAGATGTCTTTTCACACGAGGTTCCCAAATTTATTTGTTTTCTTGAATTTCTCCTAGTAATTATGTTTCCTATGCTTAATTTTTATTTTTTTCCCATGTTGTGTGAATAACAGACTTGTTAAAATGAGAAGTAGTTTTGCTTTCTTAAAATATTACGTTGATTTTCTATAACTTGACTGAATCATTCTTAGTGATCTAAGTTCTTTCCTATAATTTTCTTTCAAGACAGATATAGTATTTGTTTGATTAAGTGTGAAACAACATACATTCTTTTGCCAAAAAGGCTGTAATATAACAAGAAACCTTTTAGGAAATTAAGTAAATCTATTTTTTAAATGATACATTCATTGTACGTATATGTCAGTTATAAAGGATCATTTATGATCCTCTAAAGTTTTGTACAAAACTGTGGTAAATTTTGTGCAAAGAAAAGAAGCTCCATAGGTAGATGATTAGCTATTAGTCAGTTTGTTTGAATGAGAGCATAATGAACATTTTTGGCTTCTATTATCATGCTGACACAATCAAATAAACTTATAGAAGAAAAATGTTAGCTGAAAGAAAGAAAATAGGGGTAATTGTTCCACCTGTACTTTTTTTTTAAGTGACTGGATTCAATGCAATTTCAAAAAATCTGGTAACTTATACATCTATTGTTCTATAAAGTAACTTACTGGAATACTTTGAAACATATGGCAGAACCAGAGATTGTTAGGTTTCCACAGAGAGAATTCTTTAAGGGATACTACTGGTCACCTAATTTTGCCCACTCTTTAATAGTCAGTTTGGCTTCCTGAAGTTCAGGTATCCACACATGTTGGTGCACATATATTTTAGAGATTCTTTATTTTGAACACTTAAAAACACAAGAATTGGATTTGTTTCTATAACATCTACATATACATATATTTAGTTTCTTTTAGGTAAAGATATTCAACTAATATAACATGCGTTATGATATCAATTTACAATTCCCCCTTGTCAAGGAAGAGTAGTCACCCTTCGTCTGTGTTGCTAAGACCTATTTCTTCTGTGTTCCACACAAGGCAGCGTTGGAGTGTCTGCTTTTTTCAGGGCCCTTATTGTTATTTGTGTATATGTATGCATAACCTACATTTATCCTAAAACATTCAATATGGCTTTAAAATATTGCCATGTTAAAACAACTAAACATGAGTGAGAAAATTAGAGTAAAGAGGCAATAAGGTAATAAAAATATGTGAAACTAGGAGTAAAGTTTAACACCACTCTTTCTAGAGGCCCAGATAACAAGTCTAGATCAGTTATGCAGTTTTCAGCATACGCTAAAGTGCTTAGGGACACAGTTATTCTTGGCACTGAGAGAAATGTGTTCCTTTTTATCTTCATAAAAGAAATATTGTGTAAGCCATTGACTCAAAGGTTTAAAAGCTAACAAAACTGCCCAATAGTTCATAAAAATGGCAATAACTTTGTAATGTGTTAACAATAAATTGCATGTTAAAGTTTATCAAAGTTGCTTATGGTCTGATACTAAAGTCTGGTTTTGCAGGAGCAATTCTATGGCATGTGACTGCTTGTGAGTTTGTGTTTGTGAGTGTGAGTGTGTGATAAGGAAAGACGGGATAGGGGAGAGGTATCCTCAAGGCAAAGGGACATTACAAATCTAGTCCAGTAACAAAGATTTCTGTGGTGTAATTAGAAAAATAGTAACTATCATATCTAGAGAACATGAAAAATCTTAGTCGTCACTTAACACATATGTTCATATTTAATCTTTACTGACAGGCATCAACATCAACTGATTTATTTTTTTTTCTTTTTGTATTGTTGACTTTGCTCTTATATTTCTTTAACACTTTATTAACGTCATCTATGCATGCATTTTGGGGAACTATAATATTTATTTTAATTTTATTTTATATCGGAGTATAGTTGATTTACATGTTGTGTTAGTTTCAGGTGTACAGCAAAGTGATTCAGTTATACATATATCTATTCTTTTTCAGATTCTTTTCCCATACAGGTTATTACAGAGTACTCAGTAGAGTTCTCTGTGCTATACAATAGGTCCATGTTGATTATCTATTTTATATATAGCAGTTCGTATATGTCAATCCCAAACTCCCAATCTATCCCTCTCCCCCCTACCCTTCCCCCCCGTAAATATAAGTTCATTCTCTAAGTCTGTGAGTGTGTTTCTGTTTTGTAAATAAGTTTATATGTATAATTTTTTTATATTCTGCATATAAGCGATATCATATGATATTTGTCTTTCTCTGACTTACTTCACTTAGTATGATAATCTCTAGGTCTATCCATGTTGCTGCAAATGGCATAATTTCATTCTTTTTATGGCTGAATAATATCCCATTGTTTATATATACCACATCTTCTTTATCCATTTATCTACTGATGGACATTTAGGTTGCTTCCATGTTTTCGCTATTGTAAATAGTGCTGCAGTGAACGTTGGGGGGCATGTATCTTTTTGAAGTCTTGTTTTCTCCAGATATATGCCGAGGAGTGAGATTGCTGGATCATATGGTAGCTCTATTTTTAGTTTTTTAAGGAACCACCATACTATTCTCTATAGTGGCTGTACAAATTTACATTCCCACCAACAGAGTAGGAGGGTTCCCTTTTCTCTACACCTTCTCCAGCATTTATTGTTTGCAGACTTTTGATGATGGCCACTCTGACCGGTGTGAAGTGATACCTCATTGTAGTTTTGATTTGCATTTCTCTAATAATTAGTGATGTTGAACATTTTTTCATGTGCTTTTGGCCATCTTCTTTGGAGAAATGTCTATTTAGATCTTCTGCCCATTTTTTCATTGTTTTTTTTTCTTTTTTGATATTGAGCTGCATGAGCTGTTTGTATATTTGGAGATTAATCCCTTGTAGGTCACATTGTTACCAAATATTTTCTCCCATTCTGTGGGTTGTATTTTCGTTTATGGTTTCCTTTTATGCAACCATTTTTCTATTCTTTATCCTCCCCCTCTCTTTCACACAGACATACAAATTTACATAAATAAGACCAAAAAATACTTGTTTTTATTGTGGATATTTTTGTCCTTTTTTCTCCTTCCATGCCATCAACATCCTGCCCCTCATTCTTGCCTTTCCATTTAACATATTAATAGCCTAGTGTTATTCATTCCATATTTTTCTCTATCCTCATATAACCACGTACATATACCACATATACACACGTACTTTCATGTATATGCAAACACACACCTATACATACCTAAATATACATATGTACAACATTTTGGTCATTATTTATCTTACCCAAAATGGTATCTTACTATATACACATTTTCAATATCTTGCTTTTCTCACTCAGAATTTCCTCATGGAAATCTCTTTACCACTCTAAGTCATCAGGCATAGGTCTAATTCAGTCTTTGAAATGACTGTATAATAAAGTCATGGAAGGAATTTTTCACATTGTGTTCACTCACTCCCCTATCAGTAGGCCATGACCTTATTTACAATTCTTGGTTACTTTAAAAATGCTGCAGTAAATATCATTTACCTTTAATACTGGAATAAGTTAGAATAGATTCCCCAACATGAAATTGCTCAGCCAAAGATAATGCATAATTTTAATTTTAGTAGATATTGATAACCACATGCCTAAAGGCTCCACATTTCCACTAAAAATGTATAATATTACCTTTTATTCCTCCAGCAAAAAATCTAATTCCTGATAAGACACTACTGAGATTTTTATTCAAATTACATTAAATATATATATATATATATATATATAAATTTTAAGAGCTATTAATTGATTTTACTAAAAATTTACTAAATATGCTATACAAGCTACTGACTCTGACTCTCTGGATTAGTGGCAATTTGATGAATATTAAATGGTAGAAATAATATAAATAGAAATTTTGTTAAAAGCAAATATCCCAAACGACATTTGTTCTTTTTTCCAACTCCTTCAGTTAATTACGGAACATTATAGGGAGCTCCCAGCTTTGAATGCATCTTTAAGTGTTGTTTCTTACTCCTAATTTTTGGTGAGATTATTTTCTATTCCTTTATAATTGACCCTTAGTTTATTTCTTAGTTTAGCTCTTTATATTTGTAAGAAGTTGGAATAATGTATCTCATAATTGGTGGTTAGTATATACTTATTTGATAAAGAGTGTTTTCCCATTAAGTTGTAAGGTCCATTGAGGCAAGGATTATGTAAAATTTTCTTGTCATTTTTTTCCTCCAGATCATAGTGGAGTGCCTACAGTAGAAAATGTTCTATAAGTAAACGTTGAATTTATGAATGAATTAAATGTTTGACATTAGAACTGCAACAAAACTTTAAAATTCCCTTTTGCACAGATATAAAGCTGTCATACTTTCTGTATGATAATACTAAGCCAATGTTTTTCAAATGTTTTGGGCCATAATTACATTAAGAAATACACTTCACATACAACTGAGAACACATATATGTATTTGTTCCACAAAATATTGAATAATATTTATCTATACTGTGTGCATTGAGTTCTAATGTTATTTATTTATTCTATTTTACATGATTATATTTCAGTTTTTATGCAAAGCAAGAAAATTAAACTAATTTCATGATCTACTAAAGGGATAAAATAGTTTGAAAAACACTTCCTTGAATATTATCTTTTTCACAACTAAGAAAGGTAATATTAGTAATAATACAATAATACTAGCACTCACATATGTCAGATACTGTTTCAGGTGCTTTATATGCATTGACTTACTTAATCCTTATGACAAAGTATGGAGTTGTTACAGGGGTACAGGGCAGTACTGAGAGATAAAGAAATTTGCCCAAGGCACAGCAAGCAGCAGAGGTGGGATTGGAGCTAGATAATGTCCTTCTAGCCTCAGTGCCCCTAACCACAATAGTCTGCTGCCTCTTCATTAACAAAATTCCCAATTTCATTCTACTGGCTACAGTGACCTGGAGGGCAGGGTGTGGATAGTTTATGAAGGTGGGAAATGGATGTGATCCAAAGAAACCAAAGTTCTGATGCAACGATTGTTACTAATTCTCATTTCTAGCTATGGTTTTGAATACCAAGTATTCATACGTGGGACATTCCAAGTTAAAAGTTGGCCAAGCGTTAGTAGTCATTTCTGCTCTGCCTAGCCATGATTCCAGGCCTGCCTGATGCACTCTAGTGCCCTGGAGAGATCAGTGATGTTTAACTAGAACAAGTAGCAGCTCCAGGCCTTAGAAGGCATCAGGAATCTGTCACATTTGGTATTTCTGGTATCACGATTGCTGTGATATTTGATAGTGTCTTCAGAATAAGCATATGCTCACATGTGTATAATGCTATAGTATTGATGAAGGTGGATTATGTGATCATTTTAGGGAAATTCAACCAAGATGAGTAGTCAGTAAAACTGACCTTACAGTCATTTCTGCTCATGGTAGCATTTTCAAATCATACGCTGATTATGCTTTTACAGTTCTGTATACTCTGAACACAAACTAAGATTTCATTTACATCTTACCATAGAAGAATTCAAGAGTATACAAGTCACTTTTTAATTACTTTGTACATATGCAGCTCAAAGCTCTAAGGCACTGAATTGTTTCATCTTTCTTGTTTCCCATTTTATCTCATGTCAGAAAGCATCAGGCCAGTGGTTAAGAGCACAGGATTGAAGGTCAAGGGGCCATGGTCATAATTTTGGGTCTGCCATGTAATAAGCAAGTTAGTTTGGGCAAGTTGTTTAGCATGACACTCTGTAATCTATAAACTGAGGAAAACAGTAGGACTTTGTGGTAGGTTTTTCTTAAGATTAAGTGGTCCTCACAGTGTTTGGTATACCATGAACACTGAATTAAATATTAATCATATTATAATTTCAAAAAACTAGACTCAGAAGATAACAAACAGGAAACATATAATTTCATGGTAACTAAGGTAAACTTCTGGTAGGCTTTTCAACACTAATAATAATTTGAATGTTTAGATGATTTAGAGATGTTAAGACTAAAAAGCACATAAAATATTGAATGTAAACTATTATTTGCTCCTCTCTTTTCAAAGAATATGTTTATTTTATTAGTGTGACAGATCCATGGAATTTGTCCATTCTCTCCTTTATCAAGACGGGCTTTGTAAATTTTCATTCTCATTCATAGGATGGAGTACCATCTGACATGATCATGACAGGGCCTTTCACAAGATGGCCCTTATAAATTTCTTTGCTTTAGTAATTAACATACTAATTTTATCTAATTTTAATTTACTATTAACATAGTAATTTTATATTTTTAGAGGAAAATAAGAATGAAACCTATTTCACAACTTATATAGTTTTCTTGCTGTAGTGGATATTTCTAGAGGAATAGCTATGGTCCTTCTCCCTTTATCTTTGAGACAAAAGTGTAAGGAGCAGAAGCATGGCCTTTTCCACAGCGCATACCCCTGCATCTTGCACCCTATCCATGCTCTGTAAATATGATTTCACTCACCAGGCACTGACTGAAGATGTGCTATATACTTAGTGTGGCGCTTGACACTGAAGACAAGTCAAAAGCTGGGGGAAAAATTAAGGGTAAGTTAATGGAAGAAGATGTGGGCTATGAACAGACCTAGGAAGTAATGAGTCACAGAAGGTAAACCATTACTCCTGTTATTGCTGAAAAGAACAACTATTCTTTCAGGCCCTTTCCTTTCCCATGTAGTCATCTGAAGTCACAACAAAGTTGGGGTTAACTTTTGAACTCAGATAAATTTGTGCCAGCAACTAGCAAGTTTTGAAATCCAAGCAGAAAATGCCACAGTCACTTTAGCCTTACCACAAAATTTGAACTTAGTTGGATATCTAAAAACTTAAGTTACAAATTTTTAAAATGATGGTCTTTATGTTAAAATATTTTTGTCCTCTCTGAGATTCAAAACTGCCACATTGTTAAGAAAGAGACCATTATTGAAACATGAAGTTTCTCTTGCAAGTTCACAAGTGCCTTCCCTGCTTCCTTTTCCTTCTACAAATAGGTCTCCTGAGCTACAATGAAAGGCATATACTTCTCTCTTAGAACTGTATATATACAGTGAGCCCCAGTAAAAGCAGATGGTAGGTGTGATCATTTTTAACAGCCCTGGAAGTGTCCATATGCTATTCAATAATGGGACATCTGCATGGCCTTTAGCTCTGGAGTGTAGTTTAAACATAAGCAATTTTTAAGCAACAAGGTGTCACACTATTCATCCATGCGAGGTAAATCAGGGCTTCTGCACTCCTGAGTATACTCAGTGAAAACCCTTCGAGTACTCTTAACCATCCCTCCTCCCCAGGCACATGGCATGTTCTTCTAATACAGTTACATTATTGTGCCACCAAGTCAAAAAATTTTGTGAGGTAAAATAGTCATTCAGTTAACACTGGAGTCACTAAGTCACTGCTGCACTGTTGTTTCCCAACAGTGACGCATGAGAGCATTCATCTGGCTATGGGCAGTTGCCTCTACATCCTGCTCTCAAACAGCTATATACTGCCAAGTCTAATTGAGGCACATTCCATACAAATCAGTAAAAATAAACTTTATAGAATAAGGGAGCTTCAATTAAGTTAATTCTGACACACCTAGAGTAGCTCCTGATTTTTTTGTCTTGAATCTCTAACTAAAACCATGTGTTGTATTATTTTTCTAAGCCCTATGTCCTTTCGTTTTTAAAAAAAAAAACCTCTTCCATCCTTGAACCTTTAACTTCAAGCAAATTAAAAACAGATCGAATAGGTAATAATTACATCCTGACAGATACATTACTGAAAAAAGTTAGCACACAAAATAATTTCCACCAAAGTAATCTGGGGGGCAATCAAGCCAATAAGCAACGTTACAAAGATAAGATAGAAAATGGCTGCGTCTGATAAAGATTTTGTGATTGTCCTGTTAAATGTTCTTATATTTGTTCACATTGGTATATGGATCTACCCAGTCATAAGCAGAAGTACATTTAGTCATTTACTCATGAAGTATTTATTAAATACTTACTATGTGCCAAGCACTGTATTAAACCCCGCCCCCCCCCCAAATATGGCAGTGAACAAAACAAAGATGCTTGACCTTAAGGAACTTATATTCTAGTGGTAGGAGACAGAAACTAAATAAACATGTAAAATATATATCGTACATCAAATGCTGATCAGTGCTGGGGAGGAAAATAAAGAAGGGACAAGGGATAGAGTATAGATACAGGAAAGAGATTGTAATTTTGCCTAGGATTAGCATGAATGATGTCGCTAGTGAAGTGATATTTGAGCAGATGACTGAGATGGAGGTAATGGAGCAAGCCATGTGGGCACAGGACAAGAACACATAGAGCAAAGGATGCCCAAATTTAAAAAATCCTGAGGCAGAAGCTTTCCCTGTTTGTTCAAAGAAATTGAAAAGACTAATGTGGTTGGATCCAAGGAAAGGAGAAAAATAGTAGTGGGAGTTGACCCATATGAAGCCTGATAAGCCATTGAAAGAACTTTGGCTTTTATTCTGAATCATAAAGCTACCAGAGGGTTTGGAACAGAGAAGTGATGTGATTTGATTTCTACTTTAGAATATTTTAGATTGCTAGCTTATCTATTGAGAATAGTGTGTGTGTTGTGTGTGTGTCTGTATCTGTGTCTGTGTTTGTGTGTATACACATGGTAACAAGGACAGAAGAAAAGAGACCATTTAGGAGCTTAATGCAATAATACAGGCAAAACATTATGGTATTTTGGAGCAAGTCAAGAGAGAGAGGACCTGTTTGGGATATTTTCAAAGGTAGAGTCCACTTTATTTGTTAATATATTGGGCATGCATGTGAAAGAAAGGGAGCTGTCAAGTATGATTTCAAAGTTCTGGTCTGAGCAGTAGGAAAGATTGGTGCTATTTACTGGGAAGGGAAGACAACAGGAGGAGTAAGTTTTGTGGAGAAACTGAGAAATTCAGATTTAGAAATGTTATGTTAAAATGCCTGTTAGAAACCTGTGGAGGAGATGTGAGATGGGTGTTTAAGACTAGGGTTTAGGGAAGAGGTCCAGGCTGTAGAGTAAAATAAACACAAGGGATCAGCACATAGATAATATTTAAAATCATTTACTGAGTGAGTGAAATAGAGAAAAGAGATCCAAACAGTAAGCAGTAAGAAATATGAGGAAAGAGCAAAGGAGACTAAAAGAAGCAGCCGGCGAAATAGGAGTGAAACCAGGAGAGTGTGGTACCTTTGAAATCAAGTGTATCAATCAGAGCTGAACCCAGGAAATAGAACAAGTAGGAAATATATATAATGATATTTATTGCAAGGAACTGGCTTACATGGTGTGGGAGCTGTCTTGGCAAGTCTGAAATCTGCAGGGCAGGCTGTCAGGAAGGGCAGGCTGGCGCCGAAGATGCGGTCCACAGCTGGAACTATTTCTCCTCCTTTCTTTTCTTCTTCTGCAAAGCCTCAGTTTTCATTTTAAGGCCTTTCAACTTATTGAACCAGGCCCACTCAGATGATCTGGATAATCTTCCTCATTTAATGTCAGCTTATTTTAGACTTTAATCACATCTTAGAAAAAAAAGAAAAACCTATATTAGTGTTTGATTGAATAACTGGGACTATATCCTAGCCAAGTTAGCATATAAAACTGACCATTGCACCGACTAAAGAATAAAAAGGAGGGAGTGATCAACTGTGTCACACACATAGTGCGGGCAACTTGAGTACATTGACTGTTGGATTTAGGGGGTCATTTGTGAATTTAACTGCTGCAGATTTGTTTTTTGGAGCGGAGCTGTATTTGTTTCTATGGTTACTATAATAAATCAACACAAACTGGGTGGCTTAAAGTAACAGAAATGTTTTCTTTTGGAGTTTTGGAGCCAGAAGTTCAACATTGGCCTCGCTAGACTAAGGTGTTAAAAGGCCGCGCTGGCTCTGGATCTCTGAATTGCTTCTTCTGGTAGCTGGCGTTCATTTGCTTGTGGTGGCACTGCTCCCATCTCTGCCTCTGTCTCTGCACTGCTCTCTCTTCTGCGTGTATCAAATCCCCCTTCTCCTCACTGGTAAGGAAATGTGACTGGATTTAGATCCCCCCTCCCCAGTTAATCCAGTATAATCTGCACCTCAGGATCCTTATTTTTATCACATCTGCAAAGACCCTTTTTCCTTGTAAGGTAACTTCTACAGGTTTCAGCTGGTACCTTTGGGTGGCTATTATTCAGCCTACTACAGAGGCAGAGTCTGATTGGAGTGGACCAGGAAAGTGATCTATTTCAGAATGTTTCTGTAAAGGGGAGTAAAGAAGTGGGGTGATGGCTGAGGGAAGGGTAGAAATTGTACCCCTCCCCCAGTCATACTCACAGACCTTTCTTTCTTGGCACACACATAGCTTCCAAACAAACACAAGTGATTCCAATTTCATGTATTTCACACTCTAATCATGCGTGTCTGTTCATCTCTCCTACATGTTTAACCAAAGCTCCTGTGGTAGGTTAATATCATTATTGATTGCACATTGAAAAACACTTGGAGCACTTGATGGACAAGAGATAGCTTTCATGAGCCTAAATTATATTTTACAACCTTTTCAGTTTCTTTTAGTTTTGCCTTCCAAAGGTAAATCTCTGTTCTTGAAAATTGCAGTTAGTACATTTTGAAAGTATTGCATATTTTTGTCCAGCTTAGCCTGCAAGTCAGATCTCTTATCATATCTGAATATGATTGCTCTATACTGTATTCCAAAACTTTGAATTACTTTACTTTTAAATTTTAAAAATAGGTATACTGGAGTTGCCAATTGAAAAATGAATTCCCATGTGCTTATCTCTTTATTTGCCTTCCAAATCACTTGAACCCTGTCTTATCTGTGGCATAGGGATATCTGGAGGAAAAGGGAACCAATATGAAAAGAAGGTCTTACTATTTTTTTTCATAATTCACAAGGTCTAGGAAACTTTAATTTATTCTAAATGCCTATTTCTATTATGCATGGACTGTCTAGCATATAGCACTCAAGAACAGTTCCTAATACAAGTGCTTAATAAATACTGATGAATGAATGAGTGAATAAACAGCAAAATTATATGTAAGAAATTTTATATTATGTTTATTATTATTCTGTTGCTATTAAAGGCTTTTATAAGCAACATAGTTTTTAACTGGTGTGTATACATTTAGAAATACATGCTTTTTTAGGTGAGAAAACAAAGTGTAATTACTCATGTGATTGATAATGGGTTTTTTTTCTTTTTTTAAGAGTGATTTATTTCTTTTTTTTTCATATACATATTTTATTTATACAGCAGGTTCTTATTAGTTATCTATTTTATACATATTTGTGTATCCATGTCAATCCCAATCTCCCAATTCGTCACACGACCACCACCAACACCTCCGCTTTCCCCCTTGGTGTCCATAGGTTTGTTCTCTACATCTGTGTCTCTATTTCTGATATGGTTTAATAACTTAAAAAAGAATATTTCTTTTGAGGAAAGCATTTGGCTACACAATGTTATACTCAGAAACAGTACAATTTAGTAGTGAAGAAAGAATTTAGTCTCTAAAATGAAACAGACGTACTCATTTTAAGTATCCTTAATTTGTTCTTTTTCAGATTTGTGACCTTGGCTAAATGTTTTATGTATGTATTTCTTAGTTTCCTCATCTGGAAAACTGGAATGTCTATCTCATATGATTTTAAAAAATTAATTAGAGTAATACATATAAATAACCTAATATTTTGCCAGACATACAGTATTGACTAATATTTTTGTTGTGGTCAGTCATCATCATCATTGATAGCTAATCTTTTACTCAGGTTTAATAGCACAACTAGTCTTTTTAAACTTTTTATAATATGAATATACTTCACTTGACCAATTTTCTGCACATAATTTATTGGAAAGCCCCTTGAAATTCCTCTATGAAATCATATAGAGTGTAAATACCAAATAAATGAATATAATATTGTCAAACTCTGTTAACATTTTTTGCTTTTTTTCCTAAACTTTTCCATACCTAGACGACATGTAAATTGCTGTTTAAGTCCTAGACTTTGCCTCTGAAATCCAGATCCCCATATTCAATTGCCTTCTTGGCTTTTAGCTCTTGGATACTTCAAAAGCAGCGTGTGTAATAACACATTCGTGATCTTCCCGCACCATCTTTGCCAAAGTCTGGTCATCTTTAGTCTTCTCTTTTCAGCAGATACCACCATTGTCCATCCAGTTGGGCAAACCCTGAATCTAGCAGTTGTTTTTAATATCTCCTTCTCCCTCACCCTCCATATCCATCCTCTCACAAAGACCTCTGATATTCTCCCTAAATAACCCCCCTCAAGTTTTACTCAACCCTTCCTCAAATCTCAGCTCAGTCATCACCTCCTGAGGAGACCTCCCTTGCTGTTCTCTCTTCCCTTCCCCAATACCAGTGCAGATGTTCCTGGCATACACCCTTCTTCATTCCATTTATCTTTACTTTGCAGCGATTACAATGTTAATTTTTACATTTAAAAAAATTATTTAAGTTTATCTAAGATATTTCAAGGAAACATGGTGTCTGTTTAGCTCATCATTTTACCTTTAGAATCTAGTGTTTTTCAAAATGTCAGTTGTAACCTTTTACTGAGTAGTAAAATCAGATTAATGAGAATCGTGAAGTGTTTCTTAATAAAATAGGGTAGAATAAAAGAAGGTTTTTCAGAGTGAATAAGATGTGGTAAACATACATATTGTATGCTGAAGCCTTTTTTTTTAGTTTTGAGCATATCTATGTATTCATACATTATATGTTTGTATGTCTTGAGGTAAAATATATTTCCTATTGCAGGTTGCAGCCAAAAATTAGAAAGCCATGGATGTAGGGGATTGACTGACACCTAGTAGACATTCAATAGATGTTTGTTCCATCAATCAATTAATGCCTTTTTCTTCTCCTTTTATTGTTCAATTTGGTCACTTTAGGCTATAGACTTGTGAATAGAGTTTGCAAGTAAGGTGGCATACTTCTGAATACATTTTTGAAAAAAATATTAGTAATTCACAAGATTCTCAAGCAAAAATTTCTACTTCAACTTAATGCTAGTCCAGTCAATGAATATGAATATGGTTATTTAGTAGCTAAACAGTTCAACTTTGTTATTAATAATTTGTGTAATGTTGCATTGGATTTAAGGTTTATTCAATTCCCACTGTTGCCTTAATCAGTATTAATGTATTCTTTATTAGTAGTCAGATAGAGTGTTTCTTTTATAAACAATACTGGCAACTTTATGCACTCGTATATTCCAAAACATTAATTGGGTGCCTACTTTATGCCAGGCATTCTGCCAGGACCTGGGTATATGATCAGTTCAATTTCAAATAATTTGAGAGGTGATCCCAGGAAACACTGACAGTAAGTGGGGAAGGAAGATAAGGAAAAGAAAGCACCCAATAAGGAGTTGGTTTTCAAGCAAGCTACCTCTATAAAGAACTGGAAGCTTATACTGCTGGGAACTCTGGGAACCAGCATAGCAGTGACCTCAGTTATCCTACCTGATAATTGCCACTTTCTTGTTGGCTGTTCCAGACAGTGTAATTCTCTGAGACACTTGCGTCGTGCCCTGCAGGTGGTTAAGGTCCTGATGTAGATTTGCAGATACTGGCACTACCCTCATCTAAGTACGTTAGAAAGGTAAAGCCTGGGGAGGGGGTGGGTATAGGTAGAGCAGCAGCCTCAGAAGACTTGGTGAATAATGCGTGTCCTAGACTTCACATATTAATTCATTTTAAATGAATGTGTGAGTATATTATACTATTGTTTGAAATTGAAAAAGATAAGTGTCTTCATTGACTGATGATCTCCTTTTAGTTGTCTTTCTCCAATATGGGAATTAAATGTCTACTTCTTTTTTTTTAAAAAAAAAAGATGTTGGGGGTAGGAGTTTATTAATTAATTAATTAATTTTTGCTGTGTTGAGTCTTTGTTTCTGTGCAAGGGCTTTCTCTAGTTGTGGGAAGTAGGGGTCACTCTTCATCGCAGTGCACGGGCCTCTCACTATCGCGGCCTCTCTTGTTGCGGAGCACAGGCTCTGGACGCGCAGGCTCAGTAGTTGTGGCTCACGGGCCTAGTTGTTCCGCGGGAGCAACTAGGATGTGGGATCCTCCTAGACCAGGGCTCGAACCCGTGCCCCCTGCATTAGCAGGCAGATTCTCAACCACTGTGCCACCAGGGAAGCCCAAATGTCTACTTCTTTAACCTTCTCCTCCTGCAATCTCTACTTTAAGTTATTGAATTACTTTCAAGTTATTTAATTGTTTTCATTACTCTGTATTTTACCTTCTCTATTTTTTTAATTTTTATTTATTTTTATTATTTTTTATTTTTTTGCGGTACGCGGGCCTCTCACTGTTGTGGCCTCTCCCGTTGCGGAGCACAGGCTCCGGACGCGCAGGCTCAGCGGCCATGGCTCACGGGCCCAGCCGCTCCGTGGCATGTGGGATCTTCCCGGACCGGGGCACGAACCCGTGTCCCCTGCATCGGCAGGTGGACTCTCAACCACTGTGCCACCAGGGAAGCCCTACCTTCTGTGTTTTTAATTTAAGGCATAGGAATACAAATATGAGTACGAACAAGTATGACTAAAGTTTATTGAATTTCTTATTATGTGCCAGTAACTGTTAATAGGTTTACGTAAATAACCTTACTTAATCCTATAACACGTTGAAGTCCTTATACTCATTGTCCTCATTTGCAGATAAAGAAACTGAGGGGGAAAGATTGAAAAATAATGCCCCAAATTTCAGAGCTAATAAATAATGAGGTCACAACTCAAACCCAGGTCTGTCTGATTTCGAAGTGCATGCTTTTCATTGGTGCTCTGTTAATCTCACACACAATCAAAAATGACATGCTAGAAAATTCCACATGGAATCAAAACCCCAGAAAGAAGCGATGCCTCTCAACTGTAAATAAGTTCATTTTGAAGCTAACAAAAAAATTATGGGTTAGAATTTAGGCAGAATATATTATAATTTGGATAAATTGGGCAAGAATGTGGTTAGTGGGCTTAGGACCATCTTACATGGTTTGGAATCCCAGCTCCACCACTTGGAACTCGTCAGTGTGGATAAATTGGTTAACATCTCTGTATCTCTTCTACGTTTCTCTACATAAGAAACGTAATGCCATCAAACTCAGAGAATTGCAGTGAGGGTTAAATGAGATCATATACGAAGGCGGTTAGAACAGTGCCTGCTCCATCGTAAGCCTTCAATTAATGTAGCCGGAATTAATACTCACAATATGACAAGAAAATATTCAGAAGAAATTAGCCATTTGTGCATGCAAAATATTGTATAGTGTTACTTTAAATATGAATACCAAAATTCTTAATAGCCTTATTACCCCCCAAAAGTCAATAAAGAACATAAAGAAACACCCTGATATTGTAAGCCCTGAATAAATATTTGTTAAATGAATAAGTAAAATGTTGTTTTCTTGAAGAGGTATGTACCCCTTGTTAATTTTTTATGAACACCCTGGTATTGTAAGCCCTGAATAAATATATGTTAAATGAATAAGTAAAATGTTGTCTTCTTGAAGAGATATGTACCCCTTGCTAATTTTTTATAAAAAGCCCACTAAATATGCAAGTCAAAATAACCCTTGTGGTTGAAAGTAGATCTCTCAAGAAAAAAATAGTATTCTATGAGACAAGTTGCTAGTTTAGCCTGCAACCTGAATACATTCTTTTCCTTAAGACAACTATCCCACTTGTAGGTAGCAGAATTGTTTTATGTATACCCAGACTATTAAAAGATATACACTCGGGCTTCCCTGGTGGCGCAGTGGTTGAGAGTCCGCCTGCCGATGCAGGGGATACGGGTTCGTGCCCCGGTCCGGGAAGATCCCACATGCCGCGGAGCGGCTGGGCCCGTGAGCCATGGCCGCTGAGCCTGCGCGTCCGGAGCCTGTGCTCCGCAACGGGAGAGGCCACAACAGTGAGAGGCCCGCGTACCGCAAAAAAAATGATATACACTCAAGGGTCAAGTTAGATAAAATGATAATATTTCAGTGTTTCATCAAAGACATCCTTGACTTTTTTTCTTTTAAACTGGGAGTGCGCAGTAGTAGAGAATGTGACATCCATCAGTACAGTTTGTGCCGGGCCTTGATCTGTGCTGAGGGGGAGCGCTTTACCCACCATTGTTTGTGCTCCATCAGCGCCAATGTCAACAGACCAAACAAGACAACTATATCCTTGGATTATTATGAAAGTATTTTGGGCCTTGAAGAACTCTTTAGAAAGGTCTTGGGGTCGTGCTTTGAGAATTGCTGGCCTATAAATACAAAACTTTCCTAAATGTACATATGAAGTATTTCACAATAGAAAACATATGTTATTCTTTTAAAAAGATGTTAAATGTTTAACCCTAAACTGTCCTAACTTCCTAAATAACCTTTTTTGGATATACCATTTATTAATTTATCTCAACTATTTAAATAATTTTTATATATTTAACCTGTAATTGTTTGGGTGGTAACAAACATTGTTTGACTTTCTAAATTAAAGAGTTCAGTTATTCTCTGATTTGTTCCACTGTTAGTTTAAACTGAAGTTTGTTAAAAGTTAATACAGAGAATAGCATATTACAAATAATTGAATATATTGAAAATATTAAATAGATGCTCCACACACATTGAATGATTTGGGGTATCATAGTTTCCCTTAAGAAAATTATACATTGATGATGATAACGTAGAGCACAGAAGAATGATGGTCATCTTCTTACCAGATTTATTTTAAAACAGCAACTGTCTAGTTTGAAGATTCCGTTTTGTGGTTTATCAAAGTATCCTACAAGCTGTTTTTTATTCTTAGTTATATAATACAATATATAATTAAGTCAGTGCTTATAATATCCCCACAATTATTTGATAAGTTTACAGTCTCAGATTATCTGGCTATGTACTATTGAATTAGAGTGATTACAGCCAATTCTCTCTTTTGTTTTGTTGCTACTATTGTTGTTGTGAAATGTTTTCCACTAAAAGGCAGATTCACTTAGATCATCAGTTGTCAATGAGAAAACAAAGGATGATAAAATAAAAATAAAACTCATTAATTCAATGGGTGTTTACTGAGGGCCACCTACATAAGGCCATTTGTTAGAAGCTATGAAATGTACAATAATGTCACCACGTAACCTAGAACCTAGTAAAGCTGTCTCAGAGTAAAGTAGATAAGAGGGGCCATGAAACACAATGGTAAAATCTGGAGTTCAGAGGTGGGAAAAATTGCTTGCAAATGGGAAAAACGTGTTTTCACCCTGAAATAATAAAATTTGTTCTTATGTTTTTAGTTTTCAACCATGCTTCAACTATTAGATCTCTTCAATTCTCACATCTTGCATTATTAAAGTTAAACATTTTATACATGCTATTCAAGGTATTATAAAGTTATCAAGTACAGTGCAGGCTTCCAAATATATGCTAAAATAGGGTTTAAGCAGTTGAAACAGTTGTAGTGCTATCTTCTCTGTAGGAGATAAATGTAGGCCGTCAAGTAAGTAAAGCCTGAATTTTATACCATTTATTTGGAACAAATTGTGATTAAGAGCCCCACTGGCCTCGTGGATACAGCACTCAGGGGTCTCATGAGATCCTGTGTTCCAGTTTTGTTTCATCATACTTTGCAGAGCAAGTCTAATGGAGCAATGTAAATACAATGTCCCTTTTTTTCCATTTACAATGTTTAATTTTTATTACACACACACACACATTTCAAAAAATTTGGAATTACAGGTAAACTTTATTTTCAAGTAATTTGACTATTTGTATATATACATCTTCTATATGTTTATGAACGTAAGTATAAAACCTAACATCTCAGTGGCAGTTCAACAGGCCACTTTACGCGACTTATGCCTATTTCCAAGTAAAACCAACAATATGTCCAACTACACAGTATTCTAAAGAGAAACTAATTATAATGATTACTATTTTTGAGAGATAATTCTACGTGAATATTTCATGTTACTTCAATCTGAGCTCTCTGAACAAAAAGCTGGCAAAACTTGGTTAAAGGATGACTGAATAATAACCATGTCCTAGAAGCTAAAAATTGTGTTGCTTCAGAGGGATTTACAAATCTATCTTCCCCAGAGCCAGTTGTTTATGCTCCAGTGTGGTGAAAATAGAGAACGTCTCCTCCACTCCTCAGAGATTTCTTTACATTCCAGAGTAGGAGCGTCTCTCAGTCAGGGGTTAGGATGGTCCAATGTGCCAGTCACCCTTTGTGAGTTCTGAGTCCTGTAAGTCTCTCTTATGGTTCAACACCGCTGCATGCACAGGGCAACATCAGACTCTCCCCACATCGCCCCATGGGGGTCGGGGCTAAGGAACCAGTGCTGAGATGCAATATGAGCAATAAATGATCTGTTCTCTGACCCACAGACTAGTATTTCCCATCAGAATATCTGTCTGTCTGTGGCTGTCTGTCTGTCTGCCCGTTTATCTATCTGTCCATCCATCCAGCTGTCTAAACTTATCAGCTGTCACTTATAGTACTGGCTTAGATTATCCAGAAATCTTGTGACATTCTTTTCTTCCTTCTTAGCGTTAAGTAATCCATGGCAACTGAAAGAGTATTATGGTTTCATAAAGAAAATATTACTTTTTAACTTTTACTAATTTGATTTTAAGGTTTTCAAAATAATATTTCAAGTTAAGTACATCAGTTACTTGTGTTATATTCTTCTTCCCTCAATGTCTATATTGCATTCACACTCAGTGATTTCAAAAGGATTATTAAATATGGCAAAATAACTTTTCTAAAGTATGCTTTAAAGGAAAAATGAATATTATTGATATTAATATTGAGCTACTTAAAAGAAGACGTGTGCTTATTTTCACAAAAATCTAAAATTTAATTTCTCAATCGATCCATAAAAAATTAGAAACACTTTCTGATTAAGGACAGTACCTTGAAAAGAATGGTTTAAAATATGCCTGTAAGAAAGAACCCTGTTACCTGTTTTATAGTAACTGGGAATTTAATATATCAGGAAAGTTGTAGAAAGAGAATGATGTATATAGAGAGTTAAAACACTAAACAAACAGACAACACCACATATATACAGGATCTTTGCTAGAGGTATTTTTTTTTCCCCTTAGGAAAAGTATAGCTTCTCTTTGGGAAAATTGAGATTTGGTCACACTTCAGAGCCTTTGATAAGTACTTTGATGTTCAATAAGAAAGAAAAAAGGATCTTGCTTTTGCAAAGAGAATCAAGAAAATAATACCAGTTTCAGCAAAAGGGCATTGTTTTATGTATTTTACCACACATTACCCAGAATGTAAAGAGGACTTTTCATTAAACTAGAGTAAGTATATATTGTTTGAACACAAATAGAACACAGATATGAAAATAATAAATAAACTAAAATAATGCAGCATACTAATTACCTTATATATAATAGGTAGTCAATAACTTTTTTTTAATATCTTAACTGGGGTATAATTGCTTTACAATGGTGTGTTAGTTTCTGCTTTATAACAAGGTGAATCAGTTATACATATACATATGTTCCCATATATCTTCCCTCTTGCGTCTCCCTCCCTCCCACCCTCCCTATCCCACCCCTCCAGGCGGTCACAAAGCACTGAGCCGATATCCCTTTGCCATGCGGCTGCTTCCCACTAGCTATCTACCTTACGTTTGTTAGTGTATATATGTCCATGCCTCTCTCTCGCCCTGTCACACTTCACCCTTCCCCCTCCCCATATCCTCAAGTCCGTTCTCCAGTAGGTCTGTGTCTTTATTCCTGTCTTACCCCTAGGTTCTTCATGACATTTCTTTTTTCTTAAATTCCATATATATGTGTTAGCATACGGTATTTGTCTTTCTCTTTCTGACTTACTTCACTCTGTATGACAGACTCTAGGTCTATCCACCACATTACAAATAGCTCAATTTCGTTTCTTTTTATAGCTGAGTAATAGTCCATTGTATGTATGTGCCACATCTTCTTTATCCATTCATCCGATGATGGGCACTTAGGTTGTTTCCATCTCCGGGCTATTGTAAATAGAGCTGCAATGAACATTTTGGTACATGACTCTTTTTGAATTATAGTTTTCTCAGGGTATATGCCCAGTAGTGGGATTGCTGGGTCATATGGTAGTTCTATTTGTAGTTTTTTAAGGAACCTCTATACTGTCCTCCATAGTGGCTGAACCAATTCACATTCCCACCAGCAGTGCAAGAGTGTTCCCTTTTCTCCACACCCTCTCCAGCATTTATTGTTTCTAGATTTTTTGATGATGGCCATTCTGACTGGTGTGAGATGATATCTCATCGTAGTTTTGATGTGCATTTCTCTAATGATTAATGATGTTGAGCATTCTTTCATGTGTTTGTTGGCAGTCTGTATATCTTCTTTGGAGAAATGTCTATTTAGGTCTTCTGCCCATTTTTGGATTGGGTTGTTTGTTTTTTTGTTATTGAGCTGCATGAGCTGCTTGTAAATTTTGGAAATTAATCCTTTGTCAGTTGCTTCATTTGCAAATATTTTCTCCCATTCTGAGGGTTGTCTTTTGGTCTTGTTTATGGTTTCCTTTGCTATGCAAAAGCTTTTAAGTTTCATTAGGTCCCATTTGTTTATTTTTATTTCCATTTCTCTAGGAGGTGGGTCAAAAAGGATCTTGCTGTGATTTATGTCATAGAGTGTTCTTCCTATGTTTTCCTCTAAGAGTTTTATAGTTTCTGGCCTTACATTTAGGTCTTTAATCCATTATGAGCTTATTTTTGTGTATGGTGTTAGGGAGTGATCTAATCTCATACTTTTAAAAGTACCTGTCCAGTTTTCCCAGCACCACTTATTCAAGAGGCTGTCCTTTCTCCACTGTACATTCCTGCCACCTTTATCAAAGATAAGGTGTCCATATGTGTGTGGGTTTATCTCTGGGCTTTCTATCCTGTTCCATTGATCTATCTTTCTGTTTTTGTACCAGTACCATACTGTCTTGATTACTGTACCTTTGTAGTATAGTCTGAAGTCAGGGAGCCTGATTCCTCCAGCTCAGTTTTTCTTTCTCAAGATTGCTTTGGCTATTCGGGGTCTTTTGTGTATCCATACAAATTGTGAAAGTTTTTGTTCTAGTTCTGTAAAAAATGCCAATGGTAGTTTGATAGGGATTGCATTGAATCTGTAGATTGCTTTGGGTAGTATGGTCATTTTCACAATGTTGATTCTTCCAATCCAAGAACATGGTATATCTCTCCATCTATTTGTAACATCTTTAATTTCTTTCATCAGTGCCTTATAATTTTCTGCATACAGGTCTTTTGTCTCCTTAGGTAGGTTTATTGCTAGATATTTTATTCTTTTTGTTGCAATGGTAAATGGGAGTGTTTTCTTGATTTCACATTCAGACTTTTCATCATTATATAGGAATGCAAGAGATTTCTGTGCATTAATTTTGTATCCTGCCACTTTACCAAATTCATTGATTAGCTCTAGTAGTTTTCTGGTAGCATCTTTAGGATTCTCTATGTATAGTATCATGTCATCTGCAAACAGTGACAGCTTTACTTCTTCTTTTCCGATTTGGATTCCTTTTATTTCCTTTTCTTCTCTGATTGCTGTGGCTAAAACTTCCAAAACTATGTTGAATAAGAGTTGTGAGAGTGGGCAACCTTGTCTTGTTCCTGATCTTAGTGGAAATGCTTTCAGTTTTTCACCACTGAGGATGATGTTTGCTGTGGGCTTGTCATACATGGCCTTTATTATGTTGAGGAAAGTTGCCTCTATGCCTACTTTCTGCAGGGTTTTTATCATAAATGGGTGTTGAATTTTGTCAAAAGCTTTCTCTGCATCTATTGAGATGATCATATGGTTTTTCTCCTTCAATTTGTTAATATGGTGTATTACATTGATAGATTTGCGTATATTGAAGAATCCTTGCATTCCTGGAATAAACCCCACTTGATCATGGTGTATGATCCTTTTAAGGTGCTGTTGGATTCCGTTTGCTAGTATTTTGTTGAGGATTTTTGCATGTATGTTCATCAGTGATATTGGCCTGTAGTTTTCTTTCTTTGTGACATCCTTGTCTGGTTTTGGTATCAAGGTGACGGTGGCCTCGTAGAAGGAATTTGGGAGTATTCCTCCGTCTGCTATATTTTGGAAGAGTTTGAGAAGGATAGGTGTTAGCTCTTCTCTAAGTGTTTGATAGAATTCGCCTGTGAAGCCATCTGGGCCTGGGCTTTTGTTTGTTGGAAGATTTTAAATCACAGTTTCAATTTCAGTGCTTGTGATTGGTCTGTTCATATTTTCTATTTCTTCCTGGTTCAGTCTTGGCAGGTTGTGCATTTCTAACAATTTGTCCATTTCTTCCAGATTGTCCATTTTATTGGCATAGAGTTGCTTGTAGTAATCTCTCATGATCGTTTTTATTTCTGCAGTGTCAGTTGTTACTTCTTCTTTTTCATTTCTAATTCTATTGTTTTGAGTCTTCTCCCTTTTTTTCTTGATGAGTCTGGCTAATCGTTTATCTATTTTGTTTATCTTCTCAAAGAACCAACTTTTAGTTTTACTGATCTTTGCTATTGTTTCCTTCATTTCTTTTTCATTTATTTCTGATCTGATTTTTATGATTTCTTTCCTTCTGCTAACTTTGGGGTTTTTTTGTTCTTCTTTCTCTAATTGCTTGAGGTGCAAGGTTAGGTTGTTTATTCTAGATGTTTCCTGCTTCTTAAGGTGGGCTTGTATTGCTATAAACTTCCCTCTTAGAACTGCTTTTGCTGCACCCCATAGGTTTTGGGTCATTGTGTCTCCATTGTCATTTGTTTCTAGGTATTTTTTTTATTTCCTCTTTGATTTCTTCAGTGATCACTTGGTTATTAAGTAGTGTATTTTTTAGCCTCCATGTGTTTGTATTTTTTAAAGATCTTTTCCTGTGATTGATACCTAGTCTCATGGTTGTGGTCGGAAAAGATACTTGATACAATTTCAATTTTCTTAAATTTACCAAGGCTTGATTTGTGACCCAAGATATGATCTATCGTGGAGAATGTTCCATGAGCACTTGAGAAAAATGTGTATTCTGTTGTTTTTGGATGGAGTGTCCTATAAATATCAATTAAGTCCATCTTGTTTAATGTATCATTTAAAGCTTGTGTCTCCTTATTTATTTTCATTTTGGATGGTCTGTCCATTGGTGAAAGTGGGGTGTTAAAGTCCCCTACTATGATAGTGTTACTGTCGATTTCCCCTTTTATGGCTGTTTGTTTTTGCCTTATGTATTGAGGTGCTCCTATGTTGGGTGCATAAATAGTTACAATTGTTATATCTTCTTCTTGGATCGATCCCTTGATCATTATGTAGTGTCCTTCTTTGTCTCTTCTAATAGTCTTTATTTTAAAGTCTATTTTGTCTGATATGAGAATTGCTACTCCAGCTTTCTTTTGGTTTCTATTTGCATGGAATATCTTTTTCCATCCCCTCACTTTCAGTCTGTATGTGTCTCTGGGTCTGAAGTGGGTCTATTGTAGACAGCATATATGTGGGTCTGTTTTTGTATCCATTCAGCCAGTCTGTGTCTTTTGGTGGGAGCATTTAATCCATTTACATTTAAGTTAATTACCTATATGTATGTTCCTATTCCCATATTCTTAATTGTTTTGGGTTTGTTATTATAGGTCTTTTCCTTCTCTTGTGTTTCTTGCCTAGAGAAGATCCTTTAGCATTTGTTGTAAAGCTGGTTTGGTGGTGCTGAACTCTCTCAGCTTTTGCTTTCTCTAAAGGTTTTCATTTCTCCATCAAATCTGAATGAGATCCTTGCTGGGTAGAGTAATCCTGGTTGCAGGTTTTTCTCCTTCATCACTTTCAGTATGTCCTGCCACTCCCTTCTGGCCTGCAGAGTTTCTGCTGAGAGATCAGCTGTTAACCTTATGGAGATTCCCTTGTGTGTTATTTGTTGTTTTCCCCTTGCTGCTTTTAATATGCTTTCTTTGTATTTAATTTTTGACAGTTTGATTAATATGTGTCTTGGCGTATTTCTCCTTGGATTTATCCTGTATGGGACTGTCTGTGCTTCCTGGACTTGATTAACTATTTCCTTTCCCATATTAGGGAAGTTTTCAACTATAATCTCTTCAAATATTTTCTCAGTCCCTTTCTTTTTCTCTTCTTCTTCTGGAATGCCTATAATTCGAATGTTGGTACGTTTAATGTTGTCCCAGAGGTCTCTGAGACTGTCCTCAGTTCTTTTCATTCTTTTTTCTTTATTCTGCTCTGCAGTAGTTATTTCCACTATTTTATCTTCCAGGTCACTTATTCATTCTTCTGCCTCAGTTATTCTGCTACTGATCCCATCTAGAGTATTTTTAATTTCATTTATTGTGTTGTTCATCATTGCTTGTTTCATCTTTATTTCTTCTAGGTCCTTGTTAAATGTTTCTTGCATTTTGTCTATTCTATTTCAAAGATTTTGGATCATCTTTACTATCATTATTCAGAATTCTTTTTCAGGTAGACTGCCTATTTCCTCTTCATTTGTTAGGTCTGGTGGGTTTTTATCTTGCTCCTTCATCTGCTTTGTGTTTTTCTGTCTTCTTATTTTGCTTATCTTACTGTGGTTGGGGTCTCCTTTTTGCAGGCTTCAGGTTCATAGTTCCTGTTGTTTTTGGTGTCTGTGCCCAGTGGCTAAGGTTGGTTCAGTGGGTTGTGTAGGCTTCCTGGTGGAGGGGACTAGTGCCTGTGTTCTGGTGGATGAGGGTGGATCTTGTCTTTCTGGTGGGCAGGTCCACGTCTGGTGGTGTGTTTTGGGGTGTCTGTGGCCTTATTATGATTTTAGGCAGCCTCTCTGCTAATGGGTGGGGTTGTGTTCCTGTCTTGCTAGTTGTTTGGCATAGGATGTCCAGCACTGTAGCTGTCTGGTCGTTGAGTGAAGCTGGGTGCTGGCATTGAGATGGAGATCTCTGGGAGATTTTCGCCATTTGATATTATGTGGAGGTGGGAGGTTTCTTGTTGACCAGTGTCCTGAAGTTGGCTCTCCCACCTCAGAGGCAGAGCTCTGACTCTTGGCTGGAGCACCAAGAGCGTTTCATCCACACGGCTCGGAATAAAAGGGAGAAAAAGTAGAGAGAATTAGTAGAAGTATGAAGAAAGAAAGAAAGGAGGGAAGGAAGGAAGGAAGGAAGGAGGGAGGGAAGGAAGGAAGAAAAAGAAAGAAAGAAAGGAGGGAGGAAGGAAGGAAGGAAGGAAGGAGGGAAGGAAGGAAAAAAAGACAAAGAAAGAAGATACAGTGAAATAAAATAAAGTATAATGAAGTTATTGAATTAAAAAATAATTATTTAGGAAAAAAAGGGACGGATAGAACCTTAGGACAAATGGTGGTAGCAAAGCTATACAGACAAAATCTTACACAGATGCATACACCCTCACAAAAAGAGGTAAAGGGGAAAAATCATAAATCTTGCTCTCAAAGTCCACCTCCTCAATTTGGGATGATTTGTTGTCTAGAGGAGGGAGGGAGGGAGGGAGGGAAGGAAGGAAGGAAGGGAGGGAGGGAGGGAGGGAGGAAGGAAGGAAGGAAGGGAGGGAAGGAAGGAAGGAAGGAAGAAAAAGAAAGAAAAGCTAAGGTATAATAAAGTTATTAAAATTAAAATTAATTATTAAGAAAAAAATTAAAAAAAAAAAAAACAATGGACGGATAGAACCCGAGGACAAATGGTGGAAGCAAAGCTATACAGACAAGATCTCACACAGAAGCATACAGATACACACTCAAAAAGAGGAAAAGGGGAAAAAATCATAGATCTTGCTCTCGAAGTCCACCTCCTCAATTTGGGATGATTCGCTGTCTATTCATGTATTCCACAGATGCAGGTACATCAAGTTGATTGTGGAGCTTTAATCCGCTGCTTCTGAGGCTTCTGGGAGAGATTTCCCTTTTTTTTCTTTGTTCTCACAGCTCCCAGGGACTCAGCTTTGGATTTGGCCCCGCCTCTGCGTGTATGTCACCGGAAGGCGTCTGTTCTTCGCTCAGACAGGACGGGGTTAAAGGAGCCGCTGATTCAGGGGCTCTGGCGCACTCAGGCCTGGGGGGAGGGAGGGGCACAGCGTGCGGGGAGGGCCTGCGGCGGCAGAGGCCGGCGTGACGTTGCACCAGCGTGAGGCGCGCCGTGCGTTCTCCGGGGGAAGTTGCCCCTGGATGCCGGGACCCCGGTAGTGGCGGGCTGCACAGGCTCCCCGGAAGGGGTGTGTGGACAGTGACCTGTGCTCGCACACAGGCTTCTTGGTGGCGGCAGCAGCAGCCTTAGCGTCTCATGCCCGTCTTTGGGGTCCGCGCTTTTAGCCGCGGCTCGTGCCCGTCTCTGGAGCTCCTTTAAGCAGCGCTCTTAATCCCCTCTCCTCGCACACCAGGAAACAAAGGTAAGAAAAAGTTTGTTGCCTCTTCGGCAGCTCCAGACTTTTCCCCGGACTCCCTCCCGGCTAGCCGTGGCGCAGTAACCCCCTGCAGGCTGTGTTCACGCCGCCAACCCCAGTCCTCTCCCTGCAGTCCGACCATAGCCGGAGCCTCAGCTCCCAGCCCTGCCCGCCCTGGCCGGTGAGCAGACAAGCCTCTAGGCCTGGTGAGTGCCGGTCGGCACCGATCCTCTGTGCGGGAATCTCCCCGCTTTGCCCTCCGCACCCCTGTTGCTGCGCTCTCCTCCGCGGCACCGAAGCTCCCCCCTCCGCCTCCCGCAGTCTCCGCCCGCGAAGGGGCTTCCTAGTGTGTGGAAAGCTTTCCTCCTTCACAGCTCCCTCCCACTGGTGCAGGTGCCGTCCCTATTCTTTTGTCTCTGTTTATTCTTTTTTTCTTTTGCCCTACCCAGGTACGTGGGGGGTTTCTTGCCTTTTGGGAGGTCTGAGGTCTTATGCCAGCATTCATTAGGTGTTCTGTAGGAGTTGTTCCACGTGTAGATGTATTTCTGGTGTATCTGTGGGGGGGAAGGTGATCTCCGCGTCTTACTCTTCTGCCATCTTCCCAGCACCCAGTCAATAACTTTTTAAGTTGAAAGGAAATGCCTTAAGTAAGCTACATAGAGAATATCATTTACAGCCAAATATTTGTCCTTATAGTAGAAACGTTATTACTCTAGTAAACATTGAGAATACAGTTTGATGTGGATGTAAGCAAGTATTTTGTAAAAGGGGGTGTTTTGCTCAATTTAAACAATGACATCCGAGAAGGTGATACGGCACTGTTCTACTGGGCTTTTATTTGAATGCAGTATTTGACAGCTTTGACAAAAGGTCCATATTCATAAAATGGTGGACCGTTGTAAATGAAAAAATAAATTTTAGTAAATTTGTTTAAGGGCTTTAATGCAACTGATAGATTAGGACAGTAATAGAGCTCTGATAGATACAAGAAACAGGTCACCTGCTTCCTAATATAAGGGAGAAAGTCTTGGGGCAGTGCCTATAGAAATGACAGCTGTAACAAGAGCACCTTTCTCCCCAAAACGTGACAGCAGAACAAGGTATGAATGTAGCTGTTAGACGAGGAAATAACTGTGGTAACATGTGAAAGTGAACTTAAGTATTTGAAAGATTTCAAAGAGAGTCAGTATCCAGAATTTTTGGATGAATTTGTTTAACATGCTGATGTATGTGGGCCAATGAGCAGATGAGCTAAATTCAGGAGGGAGGGGATAGGAAACTCTGGGTGAGGTGTCAGGTTTGACTGATGATTCTAGGGGTAGAGTGGGAACTTTTTATGAGGTTCCTCCAATGCTGAGAAAGGTTCCGTTGAAGAAAGTACAAAACCTAACTAGTGGGCAAGTGAGAAAAACTTCCTAGGAATAGTGTAATTATTTGGATAGGGAAAATATCGGATAGACAAAAAGTATAAGGAAAATAATGCAAGAATCGTTGGAATTTAGAATGTAAATAAAGAAGGAAATCTCAGTCTGAAGACCGAGTGAGGTTAGGTCAAACCAAGGTGAAGTGACAGGAGCTGCCAGTGTATCTTACTTAATACCATTAATGGTGGATCAGCCCTTTATTGCTTCTTGCCTGTATTATTTTAATAACTTTCACTTTGATATAGCACACCTATAATCCATACATAAGGTTACATTCAGAGTCAAAAGTGTGAATCATAAGTTAGTAATCTATTCATGATGCCAGGCTCACATGATCCAAGGACCACATCCTCAAGCTCCCTCGCCTGAAATTAATCCTTCTTTTGCTTTCCCATAAAACTTTGGTTTGATTTCCATTTCAGTAATTAATTTAAGTCAGCGTAAGTTGTAACTTGCTTTTGTACATGTCTCTAGCATACGGTTTGAAACTTCTTTAAGGTTAGGATTTTTCTTACTGATATTTTATTCTTAGTCTGCTTAACTGAAGCACAACAGAACAAAAGATATTCTGTCTCTGAAAGTGAGGTTGCCAGGGCTAAGCCAGAGCTAAAAATGGGTTGTGATTACAGAAATACTAGATTTCAATTAGTAGCTCCAGATCTTAATCTGAGAATGAAAACTGTTTTGCAATTATAATAATCTTGATTCTCAAGAAAAAAGGAAAAGAAAAGAAAAAGAATACAGTTTACCTTAAATATAATGATGAACTTTCCACATTGCTGATAATTCCGTTGCACATACTTCAGATTCTCTGATCAACTAAAATGGCTTTAAATATTCCCATATTTCTCTAAAAGGTACATGATAAGGAACATTTTTAAAGAAAAGGGGAAAGTGCATGACTTTACCCCCACTTTTACTTCCAGATGTATTTAGATTTTGATTTTTTGCAAACTAATTTTATACAGACAAATACAAATCCCATTGTATTAATCACTTTCTGACTTTTTTACTTTTTTGCCAGAGGGTTGTTTACATTACACATGCAGATCTTGCTGGCAGTTCAACGTAGCAATTCGGCTGAGTTCTGCCAAAGAATAACTGTTCCATTAAGAGGCAAAACCTTGGACATCTTCCTAAATTTCACAGCCTACTTATCAGAGAATGTAATGTAAATAGCCATAACACCAAAAATGGATTCTTTACTCTAGGTTCTCTCACTGATAGGAGGAAAGCCAGTTAGCTGCTCTGTAAGCCCCCTCCTCTAGGAAAGGGGTCTAACCAGAAGTGGTGGTTAATTTTAAGTCCTTTGACAAAGCCCATCTGAAGCCTGCTTTATTGTGTCACCTTAAGCTGTGTTTTGTGGTTACCAGAAGTGGCCGGCATGACTTGTGAACAGATTACAGCTCTAAATCAATTCTGTTCTGTTTCCCTGGTTCACATTCATATCCATGAGAATTAAGAGCTTGATAGAACAGCAATTTTTTTCTTAGTGTTGATCCTAGCTGATTGAAACATCTCCAGGAACAAGCCACTGTTCCTTGTTACACAAATTGTAAACTCAGTAGAAGTGGACTTTAGGGGCAGTTTCCACAGTCCTTGTTTAATGAAAAAAGGGAAGGGTTTCTGTTTCTGTACGTAGCTAAAGGGTTTCTAAAGCCTAAAAATAGGTTTGAATAAATTTGCATAATGGAGAAAGGCAGTGATGAGAGAGGAAAAGAGGAAAAGTAGAATTAAGTACTTTGTGAATACTTTGGAGAACGTGTTGGAAACCAGACTTTCTTTTAATGTATATAAATGGCTGTCACCAATGAAATAAGATTTTTGTCAAAATGGTTCTCACAACTGTAAGCAACTGACGTGTTACTTTCCTGACTACACCATGTAATGAATATAGCTCAGTACAAAATATACCTTATGCCAGGAAATTTGGTCTTGTTATAACTTTAAGAAATCTGAGGATGGGTAAGAGTTCATATCTAAAATAGATAAATGGTAACTTAGCTACATACAGATTTTTAACAAACAGACATCCCATCTAAAATGTCCAACCTTCACCCTGCCCTGCCACATACTTACCCCCTCTCCCCCTTCTCTGTATTATTTTTTTACTTTAGAATATTATGTGTTTCACCTACCTAACAACGTGTGGTATGTGTATGTGTGTGTGTGTTTATGCACATACATACATTATTTATCATGCTTATTGTCTGAATTTCCCATTGTACTGTAAGCTCCTAGAAGGCAAGGATGTTTTCCTTTGAATTCACTGTTGTTTCCTCGCTCCTAGAATGGGGCCTGACATATAATTGTGCTCAGTCAGTATTTGTTGAATGATTAAAGCTGAAGAGTCTGCTGCAAAGGGAAGCCTGGGGTTGTTATGCTTCTCTTCCAAAGAATGAAAGATGCCGCTCACTTCTAGAGGGAGGCACTAGCTTTGGAAGATGAGGTATGGGATCGAGGCAATTGAGTGTGCCTGGGGCCACTTTCCTGATGGTGACAAGAGCAGTCAAAAGGGCTCAGTAAGCAGATTCCTTGAGGTAAAATTACATAAGGACACAGTAAGTGTGAGAAGGGGAAGTGGACCTCCCCCTTGGTGGCAAGAGTATTTATTACTAAAGTTGTATAAAGGTGTGTTTTGATATATTGATAATAAAACTGATGGCCTTTGAATTGCTTTATTAATCGTTTATAAATACCTGCAGAGACTATATGTCCTTACTTCCTGCACAGGGCACATAGCCACCCACTCACACCTCTATCCCTCTACCCCCACCCTTTACTCCACTGAAAGGAGAGGAATGAGATAATACATGCATTACTAATCGTATTTATTTATCCAACTAATATTTACTGGGGAGATAAAACAACACAGTTTGATGGATTCAAAGATGGGTAAGTAGGGCTTCCCTGGTGGCACAGTGGTTGAGAGTCCGCCTGCCGATGCAGGGGACGCGGGTTCGTGCCCCGGTCCGGGAGGATCCCACATGCCGCGGAGCGGCTGGGCCCGTGAGCCATGGCCGCTGAGCCTGCGCGTCCGGAGCCTGTGCTCCGCAGCAGGAGAGGCCACGACAGTGAGAGGCCTGCGTACCGCAAAAAATAAATAAATAAAGATGGGAAAGTAAAGGGAAGGACCTGTAAGTTTTCGGTTTACCAAGTCAGATATATTGATGGGTTTATTAAAGTAGGAAGCACTGAAAGATGAGCAGGTTTGTGTGGAAACTCCTAAGTTTGTTCTTGGACAAGTTGATTTGGAGATGTCTAATTTCCCAAATTGTTGCTCTACCACCTCTTAAAAAGCAAAGTTAAATGCATTGGAACTTGCTGCAGTAAGAAACTACCTTTAAATAGTCTTAGTGTCTCAAAGGGGGGATATTTTTTAAACTTTGGGGTCTAGAATCAAGAAATCTAAGGTAGGTTTTTCATGATAGAGAACTAATTGGAATTGGGCAAAATTCATGAAATAATAGTTTAGGATTGTTGCACGCAGCAAGGCAAGGTTCTTGAAGTCAGTCTTTGACAAGTAAACTTTCTCAAGTGAGCAGACTGCTGTCTCTAAATTGATCTGCTAGAATTTTCTGAAGCAACCAATGGAATTATTCATAGAATTACAGTTTTATCTTTCCCATGAAAAGGTTGACTGGAACAAACAACTAGGACAGCTTGACACATGTGGTCTCAGTACTAGCTTTTGAGACAATCAAGTGCACTTGTTGAATAAACAGTTGGTACTCAGATAATATAAAATTTAGGGATAATCAATATATCAATTATAATAAAGATCTGGAGATAATTCTGTTCAAGATTACTGAGGGAATGAGAAGAAGTGGCTTAGGACTGAGAAACGTCAACATTTAATAGCATGTTATTAGAAGGTGAGCATTGAAAGGATATTGGGAACTGGTCAGAAATGTATGAAGGTGAACAGGAGAGTGTAAGGAGGGAACTTCAAGGAGGAACAAGTGATCAACAAGGACAAATGCTGCCTAATGCTCAGGTAATATGAGAACTTGGAAATGTCCACTTAGTAACTTGAAGGTCATTGTTACTTTGAGCTATTTTGGTGAATTTATAGAGGCAAAGAAAAAAACAAACCCTGAAAAGATGAAAAGCGAATGAGTAGATAGGAAATTGAAGGTACTTCAAGAATTTTGACTGAGCAAGAGAAGAGAAAGATAAGCTGGTAATTGTAGGAATGTTAAGAAGTTGATTTTTTTCTGGTGGGAAAAATTTGAATATATTTAAAAATGCATGTTCTCTGCTTCTGTTCTCACTCCATAATTTTATAAGATAATGGTAAATTCAATCCTTCTTCCTTCTGTCCTTCCTTCCTTTCATGTACTGATTCATTCATTCATTTTGTCCAGCAAAGAACAGACATAGACCTTGGCGCTAAGGGACTTATGATCTCATAGAAGACCAATATGTTGAGGGGGGATGTGAGTAGATGTATAAACGTCCTATTCCTGTTATTGCATCATTAGTATAAATGCACTTTAAGTGTTTTTTAAATTATATTCCAAGGTGATGACTTTATGTTGCCTTACAATGTAATATTCAGCTAGATTAGATTGTGTTTTGAAGCCTCTGAACCAAATTTCCTCCAAATATACCTGGCTAGTACAGGGATGAAACGTGAGACCTGGGGCAATTTGTTAACACAATTAAACAATCAAGTGAACTAGGAGGTACAAAACAAGACAAAAAAGAACATCATTTTTTAGATTAATTGTAAAAAACTAAGTTGCGGGTGAGAGAATAAGAGTTCAGTCTGTTGAGGCAATTTCAGTCTGTTCTTTACAGTCCACCAGAAATTACTATTCAGTCAAACCTGCCTCCATTTCAATGCTAAAAATACTCGCTTTCCCTAAACCTCTTAAACCAAAGGTACTATATATCCATGAACCAGAATACACATAGGAAGTCATGCTGCATTTTCATGTTGCTAATTAGAATTTTGATGAATATAATATAGAAGCAAGACAAGAGTATTTCCATTAACTTCACTACCCATGTTTCTGCATCTTAATAAGAGCCTTGTTAATATTTAAGTCTGCATTTAAGCCTCAAGTGTATGGACAGTCATAGAAGTTTCATTAATAACTATAATTAGTATAAAAGAATATATGCCAGAGACAAATGTTCAAATAGAGAGTTTAATTGGAGTTACAAAAACTTACTTTATAGCTCAGAAATGTAAAAAAAAAAATACTGCAGGAGGAAATGAACTTATGTTTCACTGCTAAGATACCTTGTCATTTATCATTCATTGAGAAAAAGTAAGATTTTTATCTTAAAATCATATATCTCCATCAGATATATGCCACGATTTTTTCTTTTAGGGCTATTTAGAAACAGGCAAAAGGGAAAAGGATCTATAGGGAAAAGATATTGACATCACCTGAAATGCGTTCTATTCTGCAGATTCTGAGCTATGCAGCCTTCAAAAGGGATATAATGGAGCAGAGAAAGCTGTCACTCTAGAGCTGTGACTCTTCTTCAGCAGTCATGCTTCAAATAGGTCCTTCTGCAGAGGGATGGCTTGAAGTTAACAATCACCATTCCTTCCTCACAGCAGTCTGCCACAGAACAAAACTGCCTGGAATAATGCCAGTTGAAATGGCGCAATACATCTTTTCTGTGCATCCACAAGGATGCTTACCTAGTGTCTTCTAGGTTCTAAAGGAGAGAATAGAGTTCACTGTTACCAACTCCACTAAATCAAGATACTATGTGCAACTTACTCTTTTATCAACAAGAGGAAAGATACCGGGGACTTTCTAACACATAACAAGCATATTCAGATCTCTATTCTTAGGATAAGCTCCGATTCAAATAGTGTTTTATGCTGAAGATTAGCATGGAGATTGCATTCAACATTAAGTTTACAGAGAAGAGACATTTTTAGAAAAATATGATAATCACTTATGAGATGTTACTAGATATCCCCAAAGCTTTTATGCAAAGTGACAGAAGGCGTCTTTAAACCAAAACAGATTGAATTGCTTGCAGTTTTAGCAAGTGGATCGGTATTCCTATCAGAGGTAGTTGATGAAGTTGTCACTGTAGTGGTCTTTGACCTGACGCATGCACTACACAAAGGACAGCCCTACGCGTAAACAGCTACTACGTGTAAAAAGTCTACCTGAAAAAACAGGACTCCCACTTTCCTGTCATAAAGCATTGTATCTTGGAACTACTGTGTAAGAATAAAAGTCCAAGTCCTTCGGACGCCCTACAAGACCTAAATACATAAAACTCCCTACTGCCTCTCCCACCTCACATTTTAGCTCCTATTTTCTCCCCTTCCTGGATCATTCCTCTGCAGGCATAGGCTACCTTGCTGTTCATTGGAACACTCTTTTTGTAGTCTTATCTAAAGGCCTTTGCCTGAATTGTTCTTCCTCCACAAAATTGCTTGGCTAACTGTCACCTCTCTCAGTGTTTCCTTCAAGTTTCCCTTCCTATGGGGTCTACTCTGATTGTCTTACTGAATTCTGCAACTGCCCACACCCCAACTCCCCCTTACCCTGCTCTAATAGTTTTTTCATAGCACTTACCAGCATCTAACATAAAACAAAATTTCTACATTTAGTATGCTTATTTTTCATTGCCTGTTTCATTCCCTGCATGAGACACCATCTCACCCCATGTAATCTCTATGATTAGGGTTCTTTGTCTGTTTTGTTCATTGTTGTATCCCAAGTGCTGAGACTGTGTCTGACACATTGGAGGCATTTAATAAATATTTATTGAATGAATGAATTAATGAACCCCATGAACCATCTTCTTTTCTCATTACCCTGGAAGGCACTAGCTACATACTCCCCTATACAAAGTTTTAAAAGTAATTAATTTAGTAACTTAATTTCCTGTTAATAAAGTCCCTCCTTTAGGTTTAGGCTGTGACACCAGGAGGTCCTTAAAGTAATGCATTTTGATAACGGCAATGAAAAAGCCTGTTGACAAACTCGCTAGTAACTATTTTCATATTGAGTTTATCAGATTACCTAACTCGTATTTAAGATAGCAGGGATCTGAAAGAATCAAACTAAGAACGTAGTTTTTGATGAGACTTGAAAGTTTGCTGCTAGAGTGTGGTAAGACAAAGGAAAGAAGCTGGTTATTCCAGGGCACTTCCAGAAGAAAGGGGAGAGAGCAGGGGTGAACCTTGGCTTTGGAAAGTGGTATGTACATGATGAAGGAAAAATATCTCCAATATTTTGGAGATATCTCCAATATCTCCAAAAATATCTCCAATATCTCCAAAATATCTCCAATATCTCCAAATATCCCCTCCAAGGGAGGGGAAAACAGAAAGAAAAAGTTATCTTTTTTATAGTTTTAACAAGGCCAGCCTAGCTTGTTGCATTTCAACAAGTCTTTGGGAAAAGCCTTTGGTTTTCATCATCTTATTAGGAAGTTTGGAAATACATGTACCCACTAAAGGAAAAAAAATTCACACAAATAGGAGGTGCATTGACTGTGTCCCTTTCTATAAAAGAAGAAATAATTGAGAAAAATGGAGGATTTAGTAGGCATCAAAATTAGAGCTCTGATGGAAAAAGCATTGAAAGGCAGAGTTTACATTCCTCCAAAGGCCAAACACTTGGCTTCTTCTCTCCCCCAAGTCACTCACCCAGGTGCTTTGAGTCCTATATGATTCTTTATCCTAGGAAGTCCATTTCTCTGGCCATGTTAATGACCTGAAAGGAGAGCAACAATGACGGTGTTAAACACATGCATATTTTTACACCATTTCTACCCTAATAACAGGTGGCACCATTCCAAAAATTAAATATCTCCCTTAAAAATACTTTTGAATACATTTAATGTCTTATATATGTTCCAAATCAGTTTATTTTTTCCGCTCTAGATATCAGAAATTCTGACCCAGTTCTTCATAGTAACCTATATATTCCTCGATACTAAGTAAACAGATTGTAACCAAGAAGGGATTTAGGTAGTGAGAAGTCTGAAGCTCGTTACCTTAATTTCCTTTTTTAAATAGATTAAGCACTGCAGGATCATCTTTGAGATTCTCATTTTGGCTGTAATATTTTATAATTACCAAGGGAATGTGGGCTTTTGATGTGAGGTGATTTTTTTTCTTTTCAACCAATGTGTCCATTAAGGAATGTATTATTGTACACCAGATGGAATTAAACGAACCATTGTATGAACTTGGCATTTTCAGATCAGGTTACCTGAATGTAATTACCTGCAGACAGTTTCTAAATATGCTGTTCATAAGGGATTAGCTTTTATTTGGTGATTCTCTTCTGTTCTCCTTGTTTTTTTTTTTTTTTCTTACAATGCGTTTAATCATTTTGGCTTATTGTACCGTCATGTTCTGCCACTGATAATGGTGAGAATTAATCCTGAACTACCAGAATTGATGAAACAGAACAAGTCAACAGCTGTTTAAAAAACAAACAAATAGACAAAGGACAGCGTACAGGAGAGAATGTTATGGTTTTGTGCCACATACAATTTGAATTGTCTGACCCAATTCTACCAATATTGAAATTTGGGGAAATAGAATTTCTTTCAGGAGTTTATCCCCAAGCAGCAGTGCTGTACTTTATTTCTTATTGTCATTTTTAAATCACATCAGTTGAGGAATATGAATTTCTACACAACTTGTATCACATTCCATTTTGTTTTCTCTGTGAGTGAGCTGAACTGTGTTTTCTATGAGTCATCTCTTCATATAGGGAGTACACCCTCTGGGTGACATTTATGGTTAGTGTGACTATCACCGTCTTATTCTTTTTCAAGTAGTGAGTACAGGTTATATGTCTGTTTCCCACATTGATGTCAAGTTGCCCAATTTCCTCTTAACTAAATAAATATATATTTAGACTACTGAAAGAATGGGAATTCAAAATGCTATTTTAAGTTCTTAGCACCAGATCAATTTTACCTTTCTTTTAAAAAATGAATTCTCTATTATTTTTCAAACTGTTACTACTTTATTAGAGCAGTTGGCAAAGAACATCTAATCTGTGTTTGGGAAACATCAACTTTAATGGAAAAGATGTGACTTACAATGTACTTATCTTGTCTGAACTTTATAAACTTCCTGATGACTCTGGGGAGCCAAATAAAGAAATTGTGTGGCTTTTCTTTTCTTTTTTTGTTTTTTGCAAGGGAATGAGTATGCTCTGTCACTGTCAGGAATCAGCTTTCAGAGAATTCAGCTAGTATCATTTCTAAAATACCTGGTGATCTGGAAAAAAATAATAATGAGTAGAACCTTATAAAATAATAATTGGAAGAACTATAGATAATTTAATATATGAACTATAGATAATCAAATATATGCTGAATTAATCTTAGATTAAGTTGAAAACAATTCCAAATAAGGAAACTTTTTACATTCCTATTAATATAGTTGAAATTACTATTATATATGTTATAGTTTCTAACTTGCAAGCAAAAAGAAAAAGACTTTGGCTAATTTAAGTGAAAAGTAATTTGCTGAATGTATGCTCGGCTCATTAATGGGAATCTCAAGAATTAAGCTTGAAGGCAGAAAGGAGCATGATCGCTCTTGAAGGGTTGGAAGCGGGGATGATAGGAGTGATCATGTAGATCCTTGTTTAACAGCTTTATGGAGATATACTTCACATAGCATACAATTCACCCATTTAAAATATACATATAGAATGTTTCAACCATCCCTTCTATCCTTGTGTTTCTCACTTAAAAGTCAAAGTCCCGGGAAGCATCCAGTTGGCCAGGCTTATGCCACTGTTCTTTCTGCTGGTGTCAGAGCTGGTGAGGGTGGAGGTGTCTGGGGTCTTGGCATGGGGGAATGAAATAGCCAGAGGCCATCTGGATTCACTCTCCCAATAAGTAAGATGTAAAAGATAAGGCAGACATTATTTAGAGTGGTGTGCTGATAAACATTTAATAACTGGCTTTATAGAAAGAAAAAAAAGTCCTGGGTTTAGCATTTACAGATTTCTGTGGTGTAACTAACTACTCCAACTAAAAGGAATGTGATGGCAGAGTTGGGCAGAGGTGCTAACAATACACTCTTGTGAGCTGAAACGGGCTGGCTTTAGCACACGACTAGATTTCACCTCAGCCTTGATTGAACCTTGGGTGCTTTCAGGGAGGGGCAATGAATTCTAAGTAGCCAAATAAATAAATAATTAAATAAAACATGCATTCAAGTATTCAGCGCAGATGTTATTGACCTTAAACAGAAGCACTTAATATATTCTTTAATAAATTAATATGTGACTCAGTAGATAAGGATTTGTGTATGGACATGTTAGAAGCTACTCCAGTATTTTATCTCAAAAACAAAGAAAAAGAAACCACTGTTCCTTGTCAGTGATTTCTTCATTTAGCTAGAGAGCTCAAATGAGCATATTTGAAATATTAAAAGAAAGTTTTTAAACTGCTATGGTACTGCAGTCTCCAGATTTTTATTTCCTGAAGTTCCAGATTTCTTCCTTCCAGTGGGTTTTTGTAAGTGATGGATTCTTTCTATGCTTTTAGAAGTTAGTCTAGAAATATCACATTTATGTTTCACTTGTTTCGTGTAGTTAACAACTTTACTCTCTTCCCAAATAACCTAAGGACCTTACACTGTTTTAATTCCAATTACCCCATCATTTCTTGTAAGCTATTTTCATACAGTGGTTTATTTTTATTTTAATTTTTACTTAACAAATCAGACATTAATTTCATTGTCTTTATATAGTTGATATTGTTTATATTTATCCATAAGTTAATGTTTTTCATTTTTAATCTTTCTTCCTACATTTTCTAGATTATTTTCCTTATTCCTAAAGTATATCCTTTAGAAGTTCCTTTGGTGAGGGTTTGTTTTAATAACCCTCTCAATTGTTGATATCTGAAACTGTATTTTGTGTTTGCTCTTGAAAGATACCTAACTTTGTATAGAATTCTTAATTTAATAATCTTTTTGTCTGCATATTGAAGGTATTATTCTAGCTTTAATTGTTGATTTTTAAATCTTCTCTTTTTTTTGGTGTTCTGAAATTTTACCATGGTATTTCTGCATGTGGACTCTTTTTTGCCTTGAGATTTATTAGGATTTCTGATTCTGGGGATTTGTGTCTTTCATCAGTTCTAAAAATTATATTACTTCAAACTCATTTGATCTAGTCTCTCATTCTGGAAATCCAGTTAGTCCTATGTTGGACTCCTCATTCTATCCTACACATTTCCTAACCTCTCGTATTTTTCATCTCTTATCTCTATGTTATTTTCCAGGTAATTTATTTAGTTTTACAGTATAGTGGATTAATTTTCTGTTCTATGTATTGTGTAATATAAATTATAATTTCTAATTATAAATATTTAATTCCTAGAAGTTCTATCTTTTGTTTCACATCTGCCTGATAAATTTAGATAGTCTTCTTTAGTCATACCTCAATTTTCTCATTTCTTTCTTTAAAAATACTAAATATGCTCTTTATGTGGTCAGTATTTGCTGAGACCAATATTAACATTCCTTCTCATTTTGATATTGTAATCTTTTGTTTTGTTTATTTTTGTTTTTGCTGGCTCTCACTCATAATCACTTATTTCTTTGTTTGATTAGAGATTTTTATTGTGAGTTCTTTGAATATTTTGGAGGATTTATTTAAGGCCTGAAGTTAAGTGAATTCCTAGATAGATAAGTTTTGTTTGCTTTTGTTAGTCACCTGAGAGGGTTACTATCAACAGAGAAACCTTTAAACAGTTTTGGTTTGTTTGGGGTTTTTTTTGATGCACAGAGATATTGTGAAGTCCAACTCCAGACCAGAGGGAATGCAGACTTATAGATAGGAATTTCTAAGGTAGACTTTAACAGCCAGGATTTAGTGGGGGAAACAGGAAATACTCTGTGTATTTCAAGCAGAAAAGAGTATACTAAAAAAATGATTGGAAGAACCAGAGAAGTGGAAATCAGGGGACATGCCTAGACTATAGATTATAAAATCACACCATCGTAGCTATAATAAAGAGGTTCTGTATTGTTGTTACTGCTACAACTGCCTTATTCCCAAGAAGCTGGTTCCTAGACACTTAAACATGGACGTCAGCCACTGCAAATACTTGTGTCTCTGGAATTTATGTAATAGTTGTGTCTGCCACAGGAAGAGGCTCCAGCTTCACTTCTGCTTTCCAGACTTTGTATGAATTGACACTTAGATGATGGCTGCAAGGAAGTTTAAAAATGTAGCTTCTGAGTTTTCCGACCTTTCCAATAGAAAGAGTATAAACTGCAGATCAAGAAAGCCAATTCAGTTATCTGCTTGCTTGTTTATTTATTTTTGCTCTTCCTTCTTTGTAAAGCCAAGGCAGAGACAGGCTTGTGTACCCATTCTGTCCTGCTTTAGAATGAGATGTGCTTTTCGTACTTCACCTGCTATTGCTATTACACTTCATGCCTCTTTCCATGCTTTTGATACCAGATGTGTTCTCCTGTCCTTTCCTAAGCAGTTAAATCTGTAAGGTTGACATATACACCCAAGGAAGTCACTGCTTTAGCATTCATTTCTCTTTGTGAATTTGACTTATTTTATCAAATCTAGATTTTTTTAAAAATTCCTTTATGTTTCTGCAAGCCTAACCATGTATAAAAAGGTATTTTAAAATATTTTATAAGATACTTTTACTTATGATAGATGGAAGGAGTTTCTGTAACATCTGCCTGCCAAATATAGAAAGATGACCTAAGATTTTTTTTCTTTTTTTTTCCGGGCCTTAAAAAAATTTTTTTAATCCCTTACTAGCCAATCTTTCTTAGTCTCCTCTGTTGGTTTTTAACTCTTCTTCCCAGGCTCTAGATATAGAAATCCTCTAGGAATCAGTTCTCAAGCCTCTTCTCTTCTATATTTATATGCTTTTTTAGATGGTCTTATCCAATAATGCCTTTTAAATGTCACCTATATGCTGGTGACTTCCAAATTAATATATTTAGATTAGACTTTTCCCTTTGGCTCCAGATTCATTTATCCAATTGCCTACATGCTATTCCTATCTGGAAGTCTAGAAGACATCTCAAACATAGAAGGTCCCAAACAAATCTTAATCCCCCCAACTCACACTCAGATCAGTTTTCCCCTTACTTCACTGCAGTAAACAATACAATTCATCCAGTTACTCATGAAAAAAACAAGAAATTATCTTGATTATTCTCTTTCCATGATCCCCAACTTCCAATCAATGAGCAAGTCCGGTCAATTCTATCCTGAGTATAACCACTTTTCAAGATTCTTCCACTATCATACACGTCTAAGCCACCGTCATCTCTTACCTGTGCTTCAATAATAAGTGAATAAAGAATCCAAGTAGGTGACTGACGAATCCTAACTACTTTCTCTTTTACTCTTTCTCTTCAAATTGTATCAACTCTGGGCTAAAACTTTGTGTCTTTCCATCTTACTTAGAATGAAATACAAACTCTTTTTTATGACATGACTCCTGTTTATCTCTGTGTATTTGCTTTATGTTGTATCTTGTAACTTTCCCATCTTCACATTCTGTTCTAGCTGCACTGACGTTCTTTCTGTTGTGTGAAAAATAAAGTCCATTTCATCTGAAGCACTCTTTACCCAGTCCTTTGATTTCCCCAGTCCAGTACTTCATACTAGTCCTAATTAAATACCATCTTTTAGAGGCCTTTTTTAATGATACTGTCTAAAATTACCACCCTTCCACAGTTCCCTAATATCTTATACAATACCTATGATTTCTTTTTGGCATTTATCACACCCTAAAGCTATTAACACATTTGTTTACTTTTTTATTGCCTACATCTTCATACTTATTCCAGATATCATAAGGGAAGGGTCTTTGTCTCATTTTGTTCACCATTTTTGCCTAAGTAGATGATGTACATATGCATGTTGAATGAATGGATGGGAGGTCAGACAGAGAATACTCAGGTGAAGCTGCTCAGAACCAGTGGGTTATGAGGGAATAACTATATGTCAGGAGGAACACCTGAGCTGGATTTACAGATTGAAAGGCATGGATTCATGAATCATTCACTGGACCAGATAAATCATCCAGGGATAGTGTGGCTAGGATAGGACCCTGGAGAAGAACAATATTTACTAAACCAAACACTCCCTAAAAGATAGGACTATTTTTTCCCCTTGCTGTAGTCCCAGTACCTAGTGTAGTCTCTCACAAGATGTTCAGTAAATTTAACTGATCTAGTAAGTGAATGAATTAATTAAAAATTTGGAAGAAAATCCCATAAAAGGGAATACGAAGCAGTAGTAAGAGATTTAAGAGGAGAACCAAGGGAGTATGAGTTGATTGAAGCCAGAGCGACAGGGGTTTCAAGGAGTAGTCAGGAATCTTAAAAACTACAGAAGAGTCAAATAAGATATGGTCTCAGAATAATTTGTTGGATTCATCAGGAGAAGTGAGAATAGGTGACAGTGACATAAATAACACCTAGAGAAGATGTATCTATATACTTAATATATTGTATATATATATATATCAGTAAACAACCTTAGTATATAGTATAAAAATGTTCCCTTTATGGCATGCTAGCATTTCCTAGTTTTGAAGGATATCTCTCTGTTTTTAATATGCTTTTGATAATGACATGTCCAAGATTCTCTTTTGGGTTCATGCTCTGAGTCATGTTATGAATACATTGATGCCATCTATCATAAAACTAATAACAATTTATCAAGATCCTAATTAAACTTTTGGAAAGGCAGTATGAAATAACCATTTGGATATTAATGAAGAGATGACCCTTTTACTACTGAATGTCAAAGAATGGAAAAATTGCGAATAAGTACCCAAATGTCTCTGCAACAGTCACAGTACAAATGCAGAACTTTAGGAGAATTAAGGGATCTCGGGAGATCACATAGGTACAACTGTTTAATCAAGGACCCAGATCTCAACAGAAATTGGGTGGCTACTTAGAGCTGACTCTGATGCAATAATGTTGGCAAGATTTTTTCTGGGTAACTGGGTCCCCTGCAGAACACAGCTGCTGCAATCTTTCCAAAGGTAGGATTCTGCTGGGGATAAGAAAAGAGCCAAGTATTGTCTGTATCACTGCGCCTTTAGATCCACGCTTTCAACACTATCCTAAAAAATGTACACTAGCAACTCACATCCTTCTGTTTAAGAGAATGTTTGCAAACCCCGTTTCTCCTAGTTCTGAAATCAAACTCAGCAGAGGAAAGACCCATTTCTGTTGCTCCAGAAAGGAGAACAGAGCCAGAGGTTCCATATCTGCTTCAGATCTGCCCATCCTTTTACCTGGGCAATTACCAGGAGAGATGCCAGGGTAGTTTTAGATTACAGAAAGCACATCTGCATTGATTATGGCTTTAGTTAGTTGCTACATACAGATATTGAAACAAATATTTTAATTTCTTCATTGAAATATGATATTTTATTTACTGTTTTAACATTATTAATTATATAAATAATGCCAGCTTATTATAAAAATCAAATAAAGTGAAAGCTTATAAAATACAAGCTAAGAATCCTAACTCAGCCTGCCACAATTTTCACCATCACTTTCCGTGGATTGCCACTGTTAATGATCTGGACTTTATCTTCCGTATGTTTATAAGTGTCTGTATATACATAATCACATACACACCTCTAGAAAGGTCATTCATTCTATATAGGCTACTCTCTTAGAAGTCGTTTCATGTCTTTTTTTTTCTCAAATCTCCAAGATTTCTTCCCTTACACTGATTCATTGGCTGGGAGATGCCCATGAGATATGTGGCCCTAGTACACGTGGTGATAGATTTCAGAGCACACCGCTGGACCATTGGTCAGTTTTGCTCCCTGCAGTCAGATATATGAGAAGCACATTCTCATAGTTGCCTGCCACACTACTGTTCAGTCTACTTTCAATACAAGTAGCCAGAAAAATCCTTGTAAAAAGTATGTCAAATCAAGCTTCCCTGGTGGTGCAGTGGTTGAGAGTCTGCCTGCCGATGCAGGGGACACGGGTTCATGCCCCAGTCCAGTCCAGTTCGTGCCCCTGCTCTAAGTAGGGATAATAATTATACCTAAAATCATAAAGCACCTAAAACCTTCTTCACAGAGTTGTCATGAGAATTCAGTAAGCAATTAGGTAATAATTATAAAGAGCACAGAACAGTGCCTGAAATACATTAAGTGCTTAGTTAATGTTACATACTACTTTATTTTTATTATACATAGTTTTTAAAAGTGGAATCATGCTACATATATATTATTCATACAACTTGACTTTTGCACTCAATGAAATACCATTTTTTCTTTCCAAATAGCCATACAGACTTCATTCATTCATTGAATAAATGTCTTGAAGTGCTTACTCTGTGTCTTTATAGCATTTAGTCTAACTACTCTTTCTTTCTATGACTGTATAATATTCTATAGTATTTACATGTAATTATTTAAGCATTCTCCTAATAATATATATTTGAATGGTTTGTAGTTTTTGTTAATATAGATACTTGCCTTGCAACATAATCTAACAAAAATTGAAATTGGACATGGTAATAATATTGTCTATTTTTCCATATACTCTAAATAGTGCATGACATTTAAAGCCATAGTTTGCAGTATTTTTCAAGGGTAATATTTATCTGTCCTGCTGCAGAAGTAATTGATGTATGATATCTATTTTTAAATCCACTGTGAGTATATATTCAGTAGACTTGAGTTATTTTGTCAACCCCACTGCAATGATAGTGACTAAAGAAGTAAGATTCGAGAGGAATCAGCTGTCTTGCTTCTGAACCCTGAGAAAAAATTTGTTTTAGGTAATGAAAGGCAGTAAAGCTCACCCAAAGACAGAACAAGTTAAAGGCCAGAGAAAGTCCTGGAAATATTTGAGTTCCTGCCTCCAATTGATTTCAAGTTCTAGATGCTCCCTGGAAAACTTGTGTGTAAGCTGTTTAAGCCCTTTCTTGTATTCTCTGTCAATAAAGGGCTCTTCTTCCTCCTAAGGAATTTCAAGTTTGGTTTCTGTAACTTAAAACCAAAGGAGTCTATCGTATACCATATATTTTGCTACAGTTCAGGATATTAAACTTAAGTCAGAAATAGGGGTTTATATATTCTTAGTATCTACAAGAGAGCTGTTCATAAAGAAATTCATTTTAATGTTGTATTGATTGAAGACATTCCAATGACATATCACATTGTCAGATAACATGTTAGGAGACATAAATCAGTTAAGAGGCATAAGATTATATGTTCCAGGGTATAGATTCTGTCTACACCATCCTTTGAAAACTTGGACTAGGGGCTAGAATTGGAAATCCTAATGAGTAAATTCTTCTTCACGAGGCCTTTTCCTCTCCCCAGGTGATTAATCACACACTCTTCAGAGGTCTTTGCCTGAAGTAGTCCCTTTTTGATGTACTGCTATACCAGTCATAACTTAATGTAATAGAAAGTTCTCTAACAAAACTGTTGTTGACAAAAGATGCTTTGTTCCTGGGGATTAGGTACGTCAGTCACCGTGTATTTGATGATAAGAGTAATGATCTATCGCCATTAGCATCTGGGTGCTCTAAGCCTTTCAGTTTCTGACACAAATTTCAGGTAGGTCTCTCAGCCATCTGTTCCACTAGGGAAGTAAACAACTTTCTAGAAAGTCTTCTGCAATTTTCCTTAACTTATTCTAGAGTGATGCTTTTTAAACGTTAATGTGCAGATGAACTGCTCCAGGATCTTGTAAAATGCACATTCTGATTCCGAAGGTGTAGAGTGAAGCTTGAAATTCTGCCAAGTGATGCTCATGCTGCTGTTCTACCGACTACACTTTGATTAGAAAGTTCTAGAGAATTTCTTATTTAGTGGTGCTGTACAGTGCTCTACTGTAATGTCAAAATGCCACAAACCTTTCTCTCTCTTACAGAAGAGTAGCTCCCTACCACACACTTTTTAAAAAAAAAAATAACACTATATAGTGTCAAATTCAAAACATTTTTTCTGCTCCGCATCTTCTGAGAACTGAACCGTAAATTGATTAATCCCTGTGACATGGGCATGGTTCTCATGCCACTAATAGCGTCCTTTGTGAAGATTATACATCAGATACCCAATAGGATGAGCAAAGAAAACTATTCTTTTATGTGTGGCTGTAAGTGCATAGAAAGGTATGTTTCCATTATGCATTATCATTTGGATTTATCTTACCATGAACCTAGAAAATGGGAAATAATTACAAAGAAATATTCCTAATTTATGTTTTTGCACTTCCACATTTTACTTCTCCCAATCTGAAATTTTTACATATAAGCCAATACAATTTCTCCTTCCTCTTTTTGTTTTCTACAGAGAATTAAATCTTATATAAGTAGGACCTAGCTCATCCAGTGATTATAACAATAATGGCACTGTCTCTCGTGGGGCAAAGTATCCTTTTCTGTTTTGAAGTGCCATGCCCAGACAACGTTAACTAGAACATTAGATGCAGCCCTGTTGTTAGTCATAGACTCTGCCAGAAGTCTGTACACATGACAGGTAATCAAAGGACATGCTTTCCATTGATGTGGACATGTTAGCCTGTAATGCCTTTGCCCCAGGGAATTGATAACAGGCTGTAACATGTCGCTCTTCTAGGTCACTTTGAATTCAGCCTAAGTTGGTTGTGATTAACACTGCTGTTGTGATTAACATCAACAGCTGTTGTAGGACTAATATGAAATATGGTATGGTGTCAGTCTACTTCACTCGTGACAAGTACCCACACCATGAAAATCATCACCACCATTAGTGCCCTTGTAGGCAGCCTTGGGAGTCTGAATCGTTCTGAAATTGAATGCCAGACTTCCCTAGAGATGAGCCTGTGACAATAAATCAGGTTCATTGGAAGCTTGTTATGAAGAAAACTATTTCACTTCTTACGTGGCATCTGCTCTCTAAATAATATGATTAGATCTCCAGGGCAATTTATGTGGACCACTAAACTGGCCATAAAATATCATAAACTTATGACATGTGATTATTTCTCCCCATTTAATGCATATAAACATCTATTACAGGTAGAGACTCTGGCACTTGCAAGGAACTTTAATTTTACCACTAATAGCGTTAGGTCTTAGGAAGAACAGGTGAACAGGCTTGCCCTTGAAGTAGACAGTGTAGTTTCAGCCAGAATCCTGGCCTGTTAATAACTTCCGGTCTTTAATTGCTGGTTTTTATAAATAATCAGTCATATTATGTTTTCTAGTATAGCTGTCTACTGATTTAATTGAAAACTGCAAAACTCTTTGATCATTTTCATCTGAGATATCAATTATTCACACTTGCAAACAGCATATGTATAATTTATGTAATTCAGTAAATATAATCACCTGATGCAGTGATTTCTAAAAAATGCTTTATTAGCAATAACTATAGTTTAAAAATCTAGTGCCATAATCACATACCTCATTGGAAAGGAGTCTCTCTGATACCTTAGGCATCTCGGCAGCAATGTGAATTTTCTAACAGCAAGAAGATGGATTTACCCCCATGCTGAGTTGGGAGGTAGTTGTGTTTCTTCAGTGTTCTTGAAACTTTGGGTATGGGGTGGAAAGAAGGAGCCATACACCTGTCCAGGCACCCTCAGTTACACACTAATCAATTAAAGGAACCAGGTTATCTTATAAAAATGGAGTATTCTGTCATTTGGTAATTTTAAAATCCAACAACATGTTTTTTTGTTTGTTTTGCGGTACGCGGGCCTCTCACTGCTGTGGCCTCTCCCGTTGCTGAGCACAGGCTCCGGACGCACAGGCTCAGCAGCCATGGCTCACGGGCCCAGCCGCCCCGCGGCATGTGGGATCTTCCCAGACCGGGGCACGAACCCGCGTCCCCTGCATCGGCAGGCAGACTCTCAACCACTGCGCCACCAGGGAAGCCCCAACAACATGTTTTGTATTGTCATAATCGTACTTATTTGAGGACAGGCAATAAAAATATGACATAAAAATGCCAAGGGGAAAATGACAACAACAGCAGCAGTAACAACAAAAACTTTGTGCCTACCCCCAACAAAGCAGAGACAAACTAGTTTCTGAATATTTCTGAAAGGTTATTCTCAAGCATTAAGCTTTTAAAAACAATACCTATGTTTTGTGTCTTCTTTGTCTATTACCTTTCTCATCAAAGCCATTTTTTATTCTAAAATATTTCAAACGTATACAATAATAGGATATAGCCCACATTCATGTATTTGCTACCAGGATTAAACAGATATTAATATTTGTGATATTTACCTTGAATGAAAATAAAATTGCAGATACATGAAAGTTCACCTCTCCCTTTTCCTTCTCCGCATCTTTCGTCACAGAGGAAGTTGATGTGCATTATCTATGTGCAGTTTTTTGAACTTTTATTCCATTTGAATATACCAAAAATTAAACCATCATCTTCTATATTTTAAGCATTCATAGCAATAATATTCCATTTTTATGGGGGGTTTTGCCCTCAACATTATATATTTGAGACTTATTCACGTTACTGTATGTAGCTTTATTTCATTCATTTACGCTGTCATATAACATTCCGTTGGATGAATAAACAACATACATCGCAGCTTTATGTTAATGTGATCCTACAGAATAATTAGGTTGTTGCTCTTTTCTACTAAAGCAGGTAATGCTTCAGTGAACATCACAATATATGTCTCCTCAGGCGTTTGTGTGGGATTTTCTCTAGAATAGAGACCTCTAAGTGGAGCTGCTGGCAATTTATGGGCATATCCAGATTTACTAAGTGTTGCCAAATCGCTCTCTGTAGTGTTTGTATCAATTAACACTTCCAACAGCAGCAGTCCCCGTGTTGCCTCATTCTAATCAACCCCTGGTATTGTTTTTAAAAAAAGATGATACGGTTGTAAAATGACATCTCGCTTGTTTTAATTTCCCTTTCCCTGAAATATCAGTGAGAACTTTGAGCGTCATTCCATGTTTCATCAGCCATTAGGGTTGCTTTTCCATTTCCAAGCCTTTTCTGTTTACTTGTTTGTCTTTTCATTTTTATTTGCAGTAGTTTCTGTATTTCAATATCAATTATTTTGAGTTAAATGACTTGTAACTCTCATAGGGTGAAGCTTTTCTAAAAGATGTGACATCCAAAAAGATTTTAAGCAATTTAAACCTTCACTTATTTCCTGAAGGTGAGGAGACGAGTCATAACTTCAGTGAAGCTTCTCTAAAGTTGTGTTCACACTCTTATTTTCCCCAAAGTTGCCCTTATGAGAGCTCAGTTGCTCTTTCTTTTTCTCCCTGACCACACTCCCTATTTTTTCACTTTCACGTTTCTCTTTCTTCCCCCTCTGTGTTTCCCACTTAAAACCAATTAGTGATGGGTGCTGTCTCCTCAACCCAAGCACATTTTTACCTTCTCTACCTCCAGAAACATTTGGCCCCTTCTGATATTAATGAGTCTTTTTAATTACTTCCACCAGTCATTAATTAACTGGAGGCTAAAGGGCCCAGAGTGCTAGGTATAGACTGAGCAGGCAGGGAAAGGAAGAAGCTGTAAATACTCATGTGAATGGTTTTCCCTTTCACATTCTAATTGTAAATTTTCTCATCTTTATTCTGAATTTACAGTATCCAACTTTGTTTGTTATACCTCTGCTTGGGATTATTGCCCTCATCCCTCTACTTTTATAAATTCTGCCTTACAATACTGCTAACAGTAATATTAATAATAACCAGTGGGGTTTCAGTTTTAGCTGTCACATGTGTACATACTAGCTAAACACATTATATGCATTCCAATTCAAATATTGCACTTTTATGTGCAATATTTATTATATTTTTATTGATAATTATCTTAATATTTTACAAAAGATAAGCTTTTCCATCTATCACTATCTCATATATGTCCTAGAAAATATTTTCATCTCTAGAAACAACATTGTTTTCCCCATGGAATTCACTTTTCAATTTTTTATGTGCAAATTACTATTCTTTAAAAAAATTTAATAATTTACCAAATTAATTAAACCCGTATCACACTAGGGTATAGATTAATATCCAGCTTTATCTTTCTAACTATTTACAAATTTATAAATGCAGAAAGTTATCTATGTTACACATATTCATATACTGTAAATACGGCAAAATACAGTTGCTTAATTTGTTAAATATTTTCTCCATGTTAAGGAAATAGTATGTTAGGTATGATCATTTGTTTACCATTACTTATTTCAAATGTAAAAACATGATTTGACTGAAACAATTTCCATCTGTGATGATTTTCAGGATCATATTAGTTTCATAATTGGTAATTATAAAAATTTGTCTTGATTTGGATATAGAATTTGCTAAAGTTTATCTTTGTACTACCTATCCAAAATATGTTGCTAAGCAAATTCAGGACAAAACCAATGTTACAGGGCTTCCCTGGTGGCGCAGTGGTTGAGAGTCCTCCTGCCGATGCAGGGGACGCGGGTTCGTGCCCCGGTCAGGGAAGATCCCACATGCCGCAGAGCGGCTGGGAGCCGTGGCCGCTGAGCCTGCACGTCCGGAGCCTGTGCTCCGCAATGGGAGAGGCCACAGCAGTGAGAGGCCCGCGTACCGCAAAAACAAACAAACAAACAAAAAAAACCCCAATGTTACAGAGATTTCTTTTTAATGTACTAAAAATAAGAATCTCTAAAAATCTCACTATGAAAATTTCCTGCTTAAATCCTTTAATGATTACAGGTCACCTGCAAGTAATAGCCAAGCTCCTTAACGTGACATACAATGCATGACATTATGTAACTTCCTCCTCCTCTTGCCTAATTTCTTATCATTCCCTTACAGTATATTTAATGACAGAAATAAATGTGATGTAACTGCTTATACCAATGACATAATTTCTTGCCTTGCTTTCCGATCTTACTCTTTCTTCTGTCTGGAATGACATTACTTCTTTTGTTTTCTGGTCTAACTTACATATATCTAAAAGATTCAGTTCATTTACCAATTGACAGCCCTGGGAAGCCTTCTCTGTCCAGTGCTTTTTAAACTGAGTTAGGTTTCGAGGGTGATTTTGTTCCCACTTATGCAAAATATATTTCTCTCTTAGTCTCCTCATTATTCTGGACACATATATATCTGTTTTACTAATCAGACTGCAAGACCTTTAACTTTAGAGACTGAACTTAATTATTTTCATATGCCATGTACTTAGCATAATGTCTAGTATGTATGCTCAGTGAGTGCCTGGTGCAATGAACTGAATCATTCTGTGCCTGCTTACATATGGTTGAGGTATAAAGTACGAATTACTTTTTTCTTTTCTTTAAAACAAGCCACATAAAATTTCAACTAAACAGAAATTTCATATGCTTTTAATAAAGGTCACAGTGTACTCAAATATAATCAAAAGCATGTATATTCTTTTCAAATATTCTGTAAAGGAGCTATTTTACTTTTCAAATGAGCAGTTCCTCCATTTAATTGGAGTGAATACAGTTGTTTTTATTTTTAACAGTAATATTAATTCTAAACTAGACATATGTATAAAATGTTTACTTTAAGCAGCAAATAGAAATTACTAGTGTAAGTAAATTCTCTTTCCCTGTATGTATTCCCTACTTCATGGAATATTATAAAAATTATAAGAATTATGGTTTAAAACAATACTGAGATACTCTAAAAGTGTTAGTAATATAAACTGAAATTGTCACTGAAGAAAATTGCATCTTTCTATTGAAAATTTCCTTTGAAGCCCTGCTAATGTGGTTAATGATTATTCAGTAGCACATAAGATAGGGCAAATTGGTGTTTCTTCCCTGATAGAACTGCCTTGAATTCTTGCTGTTTCCCATCCTATAGTAGCCTATTATCTATAGATTTTGGAGAGGCTTATCTGAACCTGTTTCCTTTGATGATTATTAAAATGGCTTCAAATTAATGCACTCTACATCTGCTGCATTGCAAATTCACTTTTAAAACCCAGCTAGCGGGACTTCCCTGGTGATGCAGTGGATAAGAATCTGCCTGCCAATGTAGGGGACACAGCTTGGAGCCCTGGTCCGGGAAGATCCCACATGCTGCAGAGCAACTAAGCCCGTGCGCCACAACTACTAAGCCTGCACTCTAGAAAGTTGCAAAATAAATCAGATGCAGGATTTGTTTGCTCTATACAAACATTAAAATGTGTATGTAAGACATGACTATATTATGCCATCTGTTATCTTTAGTATATATTTTATGGCTTCTCTTAATATTTTGATAAATAAAGCATTTTCCCCATTACATCTTATGAAATGTAATTACCTTTTATTATTAGCCTGCTCCTAATTTAGAGAGCATTTTACAAGATAAAGCACTTTATGTATTCAGTGATGGATAGTATTGCCATCTTACACGTGAGAAAACCAAAGCTTAATAGTGACAAACAGGTCACTGAAACTGTATCTATTCTCAAAGACTAGATTATTTAAATATAATTGGATAACAGGTGAAGTTCAATTAATTAGCTAATAACTAGTAACTTTAGCTACTAGTGAGTGATCAGTTTGAAAGAGCTAAACGTCTAGTGACTTGATGTAAATCACTTTTTATTTAAAATGAAGATATGTATTTATTTAAACAATGTACATGATATGAAAAAAATAGTCAACTATGTTTCAAGAGAATGGGGTAAACAACTTAGGTATTCCCCAGGCTGTTCTTTGGTATAATATATACGTATCTATTTTATATTAAAATAATGTAGAAGCTGGTGATGTTCTTGGTTTCTGGACAAATTATAACATATTGAATATTAGTAATATGAAAATTTTAGAGATTTTTACCAGTTCATATACATATATGTATGTTTAAACCACTCTGTAAAATGGCATTTATCACAAGGCAACATGTGGCAAACACCAGAATCATTTGTTTTTTGAGAAGTATAGACCATATATATAACTACTTACAAATTAGAAATTTTCCAAAATTAAATCCCAAGGAATCCGTATGTAGACCTTACCAAAAGATATATCCTCCCAGAATATTTAAAGTTTTCAATAGAAAATGTCCATTGTACGAATATTGAGAAAGCTTAATGCTTATATAATAACCTATAAAATATTTAATTCAGATGTAACCCTGACAGTCGTTATGATTAGTTGTTAAATATTTACCAGCACATAATTAGAGCTAACCAACCGGAAAACTAAAAACGAAATCGTTGAAAGTCTTTACATCTGAGGAGTGGGAATGTGGAGGCTGAAGGTGTTGTTGCTTTTTATAGCAAACCACTTTGCAATATTGCATTATTTTTTAACTATGTGCAGATACTAGTTTGAATCAAAATCTTTCCTTAAAAGAATTTATAGAACAAGTGATTCAAAAAGTTAAGGCTGTTCGTACCTTGTAATACTCACTTACTGTGTGATTTTTTAAAACCTGACCATTTTAAAGTTTTTGCATCTTCTCTTGCTTTTAAGTTGCTGTTTCTCTAAAATATCTGATCATACTAGTTCTTCTTTAAGGGTGCTGTGCTACATTATGCCCTGTCCTCTGGTGTGTCTGTGGGGTTTCCTGACTGGTAGAGAGGTGAGAGAGCTACTGTTAAGCTGGGGTCACCTAATGTCCTGAAGGTGGAATAATTCGTTTTTAAGAGCAGTGGCACTTATACCTAGGGCTCTCAGGGGGATTTATTTTTGGAGGAAAACCTGGCAGCAACATGGGGAAAGGGGTGGAAATGTTAACTGTGAATGTATAGATTTTCATTCAATACTCCAGGTTTTAGTTCCATCACTAACTTATACCTTCTTTTGTCCTCAGCTTTTCCAAGGCCCAAGAGTCCCCTAAGCGTTCTCAGAGCAGATTATGGGTCTATATAATTTACCCTTCTTTATGTGTTAGTAATACTTTTAATAGAATCCCAGTAGGGAAAGGCGATAAACAGCAGTTTAAAATCTTGAACTAGAAATCTATAAGCCTTTTTTTAAAAACAAGTACTTTAATTCAGTTTGTTTTGAAGATAAAAGGAGGTACCTGTAAAGGAAAAAATTTACATAATTTAATTTCAACAATAAACAAGTTTAAAAGAGTCCAGAAAATTCAGTACATATTGCAGATTGCCAAATATTAAAAAGTATACCTCTTAGATTGCTTATTTTCAGAATTGTTTTCCATTGAAACAATTGTCAGCTATAACCTCTTAGTTCTACTAGTAATGGTTTCTATGTATATAGTTTCTCACTTGAGATTTCATCCTGAAACTTAATATGACATGGTATAAAGTGCACTAGACCAGTAGCCATAAGACTGGGTACTAGTCCTGGACTTACCCAGCAGTGGTGAGATTATGGGCACAATATTTCAGCTTTCAGAACCTCAAGTTCTTCCATCATGAAACAAGAATTTGGACTGGGTGAAATTTATATTCCCTTCAGGCTCTGGTATTCTGTGGTTTAAATAGAAATATTTTTTTTCTTCTAAGTACATTTTTGCAAAACTTTTAAATGCAATTATTTGTTGTCAGTAACTAGAATAAACTATTTTATCTGAATCTAATCGCTCGTCTCTTCCTACACTTCTTTTATCTTGGTCCAAGCCACTGGCTATGGCTTCCTGCCTCCACAGCATTTTGAGAGAGCTTCTTTTTTTTTTTTTTTTTTTTTTTGATGTGGACCATTTTTAAAGTCTTTATTGAATTTGTTACAATATTGCTTCTGTTTTTTGGTTTTTTGGCTGCTAGGCATGTGAGGTCTTAGCTCCCTGACCAGGGATCGAACCACACCCCCTGCATAGGAAGGCGAAGACTTAACCACTGCACTGCCAGGGAAGTCCCCAGGAGAGAGCTTCTTGAACTGCAGATCAAATTATAAATCTTCTTCTACTTATGATGGGGTTGTGTCTTGATAAACCCATACTAAACTTAAAATATTGTAAGTTGAAATGCAATTTGTACAGGTAAACTACCTTACCTCATAGCTTAGCCTAGCCTACCTTACAAGTGCTCAAAACACAATAGCATATAATTGGGCAAAATCGTCTAACACAAAGCTTATTTTATAATAAAGTATTGAATATCTCATGTAATTTATTGAATACTGTACTGGAGGGGAAAAAACAGAATTGTTGTATGGGTACAGAACGGTTTTAAGTATATCGGTTGGGTTGTCTACCCTCCTGATTGTGTGGCTGCCTGGGAGCTGTGGCTAGCTGCCGCTGCCCATATCACAAGAGTGTATCATACCACATTGCATATCGCTGGCCCAGGAAAAGATCACGATTCAAAGTATGCATTCTACTGAATGCCTTTTGCTTTCGCTCCATGGCAAAGTCAACAAATCCTAAGTCAAACCCTTGCAAGTTGGAATCATCTGTACGTCATTCCTCTACTGAGAAATCATCAGTGATACATAGAATAAAGTCCAAGTTCTTACCAAGGCCTGTAAGTCCATGGTCTAGGCACTGCCTAATTTTCCAGCTTTATCTTAGCCAATTTGCACTTAGTTTGCTGAAACCATAGTGGTCACTTTTTCTTTCCTCAAACATGCCAAATTCTTTCCGGACTCTCCTGTTCTTCTTTCTGCCGAGACTGCTCTCTTTCCATTTTCCCAGGTCTAGCTCCTGCAGGACTCAGCTTGAAAGCCTTTTTCTCATAAAATACTTCTTCTTTTCATTCCCTCTCCACTCCATTGTTTTCTTGACCATCATATTCTTCTCAGTTCCTAATGATTTATTTGTTTGGTCAGGGCAGAAAACAAGTGTCTCATGTTGAGCACTATATCCTTTATGCCTAGTGTCATGTCTGGAACACAACAAGTGCTTGATAAACATTTGATGAAGGAGGAATAAACACTAAAATGAATAATGTTATATAAAATGCATTATTGACATAAATTTTACTTTAGAAAAGTGAGAAGTGGTTAAACAGGGTAAAATCAGCCATGATGCAAAGAAATAAATAAAAACCAGTTACAAAGTGATGTTTCTTACTTAACTTGTCTATTTCTATAGTCAAACTACATTAAATCAAACCTGTTTGTATTCAGATTTTCCAGACTGACCTTACTTGAAATTGGAAGCATTTTTAGAATAATTTATGCATCAAGAAAAGAGTACAGGGCTTCCCTGGTGGCGCAGTGGTTGAGAGTCCGCCTGCCGATGCAGGGGACATGGGTTCATGCCACGGTCCGGGAGGATCCCACATGCCGCGGAGCCATGGCCGCTGAGCCTGCGCGTCCAGAGCCTGTGCTCTGCAACGGGAGAGACCACAACAGTGAGAGGCCCGAGTATCGCAAAAAAAGGAGTACAATGCTCTAGTGATGCAAGGCCCCTGAGGGTAGAGTATCAAGTAGAATATTCACGAAGCTTAAGTGCAAGAGACATCAGATTTTCTGTGGTATTTTAACACTGTATTTCTGTACAAGGGAGTTGTAAAATGAAGAATATGAAAGAAGATAAATAATTAGGATAATACAGAGGACCCATAAAGTGGGTTCTTGCCTCTCTAGTTTTGCAGCTATTGACCTTACAAGTGTGTGTGTGCATATTCCCCTATGGGTCACATCAGAAGTTTCCTTATAATCATTATGAAAATCAGTGTTAAGGTTAGTAGAGATTTGGCTTACTCCTATGTGGGTTAGCCTCTGATTTTCATTGGTGTGTGGCCATTGGAAATTGAGATGCATTTTCTTTATTTTGTATGAAAAAGAAAAGATGGGGCATAACATCTTAATGATTGTTTAAGTTTTTATAAGGTATTTGGAGTTCCTGTGGATGAAAGATAGCCTTTCTTTCCTCAACTTATCATCCATGTTCAATCATGTGCTTTATATGACACTCATTTTCTAAGGTGTTCAAAGAAGATATGCAATGAAAAGAGTCTTGGAAAATATTTAAGGTGCAGTCATCTTTAAGAGTCCTTCGTGTTGAAAGCAGTCACTAAAACGGGTGACTGCTAAAAGTTTAATGGGTAATAATATAATAAACTTTGTATACTTCACTACTGATGTTTCTTTATCTTCTCATGTCATTGATTGCTTTATTCTAATTCTTCATCTAAAAGATAAATAAGTGTTGTTAGGTTTTTGAAATACAAATTATTAAACACACCAGCCTCTACCTTGTTGCAAAGCCTCTGCACAGGATCCTGTTCCCCCTTCCAACTTGTGACTATCTTATTCTCAGGTTTTAATTCACCATAGAACATGCAAAATATTGGAGTTACAGAATGAGTAAGCTGAGAAACTATTTCGACCTACAGTATCTTCATTTTGTGATATTCTTGAATATTTAACCTGTAAGATATAATAATGGTCCAGCAACATCTTAGATTGATAACATCTAGTCTGGTTTACATTCTGTTTTAAATACTTGCACCAAGATTTTTTTCTTTCAGAGCAGTAGCTGTGACATTATCTGAAATTTAAAATGAGAACCTATCTACAGGGATAATTATAGGTAAAATAGACAGTGCTCCCTGTTGCAGTGGAGAAGCCTTACACTTGTTCGCAGTATATTTCAGATGTGGGAGATTACAAGAAGGTCATATCCTCCTCACAGCTGTTATATGAATGATGACCAACATTCAGAAGAATCATGTTAATTGCCAGCACTGTCACAAATGGCGTATTTATAAACCGTATCTTTATGGCCAAAGATTCCATAAAATTAAGACTTCAGGAGGGTAAACATGACTGGAACAGATAAATCATAATTCATGGCCTAAATCTGGGCAATCATATTATGTTAGACAAAAAATTCCCAGTTTCCTTGAATTTAAAATTAGTATGATTTCAATCTTGAGACTGTGATTTGCTTATTTACAGCAAAAATATTTTTACAGTTCAATAATGAAAATCAAAGAGAAAATTATATCAGCACCTGAATTCACACCACTATTGAAATTACTATTAAATTTTTAGGAATGTGTCATGGTCAAATGTTTATGTGTAGAAATGAAAGGAAGCAGTACTGGAGTGTTTCCAGAAGCTTTGATTTTGTCGGTGCCTCGTCAGCACAGTACTCTAAAGCAGCATCCCCACCTTTCTCTTTCGTAATTTCCTCTTTTATTCCTCTTATCGGATCTCTCTCTACTTTTATCCTTGTTGTTCTCTCCACCCTAATCACAGCCCAAAGGTGATAGATGAGTGTGGGAAGAAAGCAATACAAGACGGGGAAATCGTTGTTTCATTTTTGTCTCATTAAACACGGCTTTCTCATCAAACCCTGTTCTGTAATTTAATGGTCACGAAAATTGGTTATTTTTAGAGTAAAATACCTCTCCTGGCTCATTTGAAAGTTGTGGTAGCCAATGTTGTGGTGTTAACTGAAACCTGGAAATAATCACACTTTCCAAAGTGAATCTCATCTCAACAGATTTTTAGCCTAATATCAATGTCAGAGAGATTTGAATAGACTGGGATAAGCCTCTGGTAAATGTTAGAATGTTATAAACCTGTCAAGCCTCTTTACTATTCTGTTTAAGAATTCAAAAATAGGCGTCACTAAGTTTTGATGAGCGACCTCTCTGCAGTGAGCTTACTGAGCGGATCCCATGGGTCTGCTTGCCTTCCTACTTTCCTATCCTGGTGCTTATCAGGGGTTCAGTCACTGGTTATTGGTAACCAGCGGCCGTCTTTTCCTCCCATCACCACTGCACTGTCTGAGCTGTGTGCGGAGTGGAACTGACCTTGAAGGCCTTCACTAGCTTCCACACAGTAGCTTTCTGCCACCTTTCACACCACCTGCATCCATCTTGGTTTATGGCCTCAGAGTAGAATCCGACTTTCACACTGCACTGTGAAGCTAGATTGATTTATATTTTCTCAGTGTAGGTCTCAAGTTTTCTTAAAATTAATCATTTTTATAGTACTTAAATATTGGAAGCATTTAGACATTTTTATTCATTTTCCTTGGTAACCTATAATAAGCCATCAAGTTTAATTTTGAAAGTCCTCTTCCCTTTATATTTATTTTATAAGTACATTGAAACATAATTTTATTACACTTAAAATTTTTTTCATGTTATTATTTGTGTGGATGAAATATAGTTCTTGCCAAACATACTATAGTATCAGATACTTTAAGCTTTGTTAGATGCACAGAAAAAGCAAAGAGGTTTTACGCCCTATATGTGGTGGTTAGAAAAATTATTCCTTTTATAGTCAGTTTTCATCATAGTGCTTAGCGTTTACCTTGAGCACTATACTAAGGTAATAATGATAATAGTGATTATAACAAGTATTTCTATTGATCTCATTGTATGCCAGGTACACATACAAGCACTTTCAGCATATTTACTAATTTATTACTAATTTATAACTGTGTAAGGTGTACTACTTATTATTCTCATTTTACATATGAGGAAACTGAAGTACAATAGATTTTGTGACTGCCCAAGGTCACCAAGTTAGTAAAAGGAGCTGGATTCTGTCCCAGGCAGTCTAGCTCCAGAGCCTGCCACTTAAACATCACCCTCTGCTGCTTCTCTGTTTAAAAAATAAAGCTGACCTCTGCTTTAGACAGTATTAAAAATTTATGATCCGAAGGCATTTTCTAGTTTCTGTGTTTCTAAAATGTGGGTCAGCCATAGTCTTGAGGAGCAAAGTTCTTGGAGATTTAACATGCCATGATAATCTGAGTCTTTTTATAGTTGTGAAATGTTTAAATCCATAGACCAGAAAGTTGCATGCTTAGTTTGATTAAAATTTCTGTGAAAGCAGGAAGACTTGCTAAGATAGCATCTTCAAGGATTAGTATTTTGGTTTGTAGTTATGCATGAAATTTTCAGTTCATATATCTACTATATTGCTTGTTTTATTCAAGTAAAACTACTCTAAAGTTATTTGCTATAATACAGTGTTAAAATATGCTGACAAGAAAATAACTATCAGTTTTACAGACATGTAATTAAGAATACTATCTGGTTAAATCTATACCCTAAATGTTAAATAAAATAGATAACGACATGTGTCTGAACCAGGGCTGAAAGTGAAACATCTCTATTTGTAAAGATGAGCTACTTAAATTTGGATTCAAATTCGTAAGTCATGATTACATATTAGAAGAGCAAGAAGTGCAAATAAAATGAATAATTTACAGTTAGTGTCAACTTGGTTAATGAAAATGTCTGAAGGAAAGTGTTTAAATCTTAACTAATGCTGCTGGTCTCATGGCGTTCACCTATGCTTTGGAAAATGGATAAACATCATCTCCTAGAAAAGTCTTCCCAGATTATTCTGTTGAAGATGAGGCCTCTGACGGTGCTGGCCGTACCTCTGGAGTTTCTGGGACATTGTCTCTCATGGATTGCTCCCACCTAGGCACTGGGGCAGCCCTTATTGTACTGAGCCTCTGCTCACCATCAGCTGCGTATTTACCAGTCTGGATACAGAAGAGCAAGTAAACATCTAGGGGAAAAAAATTCAAGAAAATAGGAAAAGTTGCTTGGTTTTACAAAGCAGTATATTTAATTTTTTATTGTTTGCATGTATTCACAAAAACATTGTAAAGAACCAACTGTACATGGAAAGCTTCACAGAATGAAAAATAATGGGCATTCGTTGTACTCAGGCAGGGGCCTGCCTTCTTGACTGAGTGAATGATTGTTTGTTTGTTTATTATTAGCTTGCACGCTCTGCTATTACTGCTGAAACTGTCTCTAAAGGCAAATTCCATTAACACTTTCACTTGAGAGATGCAGTCAGTATGGCAGGAAAGGAAAACTGTCCTAACACAATGAGAATATTAATGCTTCTTCTACGCATAGGTACATTTTCACACGTGCACTTCATTATCATGTGAAAATTATAGAAGGATGTTACAACTTATATGTATATGTGCACATATATCATAATTTTCACATGAAAATGAAATATGTCCTATCTCCAACACAGTACCTTTGAAAGGTACATTATTATAGTTTGCTATTTACCCCATTACCTATAGCTTTCTATAAAATATAAGCCGAGGGCTTCCCTGGTGGCGCAGTGGCTGAGAGTCCGCCTGCCGATGCGGGGGACACAGGTTCGTGCCCCTGTCCGGGAAGATCCCACATGCCGCGGAGTGGCTGGGCCCGTGAGCCACGGCCGCTGGGCCTGCGCGTCCGGAGCCTGTGCTCCGCAACGGGAGAGGCCATAACAGTGAGAGGCCCGCGTACCGCAAAAAAAAAAAAAAAAAAAAAATATAAGCCGATTTTCAACTGAATAATCTTAAGAAGGAATAGAAAACTGCATTTTTTTTCTTTTTCCATCAGTGCTAATGTTTGGAGGAAATAAATGACTACTCATTTTGCTATATTTCTTAATATTTGATATATTTCTTTTTTCCTTTCCATTCATGAAAATTATGTGGATAATATTCTCAAATAAAGAGAGCACGCTGGAAAAAATATATCCTAGAACGTACCTCCTTCTATCCCCACAGAATGCAGCACAGTTTTGCACATACTAGAAAAACAGAATGTTGGAGACTGAAGAGTCATAAAAGATCCTCTAATCGTACTCCTTCATATTACACAGAAGAAAATTGAGACTCATATATACCATATGTCTTTGCCAAGGCTTACTGAATGTGAAATCACAGATTAGAAAGAGCACCCAACTTTCCATGTTCCAAACAGAGTTACTTCAAATACGGTACTTTGCTTTAAAACATGAAAAAAAAATAACTTAAAAAGTCTAATGTAACAACAATAAAAACGTCTCCTCTATGGCTTAAACACAGATAAGTAGATTAATGCTATACCTTAAGTATAATGGAATAAATAAGTGTAAGAAAGTAATATGAGTAGGAGAGGAAGTATTTAAATCCTTTACACTTTTTTTTCTTTTTTTAAAAGGCAAGTGAAAGGGTGATCTTCATAATCTGATGTGTGTGGACTTGAGGAAGATCAGGTATTAACGGAACGTTACACATACATAGAGCTCAGAACATTTTACATCTTGTTCAGAGCGAAATAGACCTATTTCCTTTATAGGAAAATCCAGGGGATTTTTGGAAATAACCTAAAGACCAGCAAATATAGAATACTGAGACATCAGCAGAAATTTAAGATTTCCAGGAGAAGTCTGTCATTGTCCTGTAAAAACACCCAATAGCCTGCAAGATAAAGGACAAACTTCTTAGCACTGTCTCTGCAGCCTCCTTAATTGTTCCCACCAATAATGTCCACCCACTTATCTCCTCGTTCACCTCAAGAGAACCCATGCTTCAGCAGTTCTGAAAAACTGTCAGTTCCTAGAAGCTGCCATTACACATGATGTTTCTTCCAATGGTATTTCTCAGCAATGTCCTTCCAAGACATTGTCATGTATTATTAGGGAAGATATAGGAAAGAATATTAAGAACTGGTAACATCAAAGAGTGCAAAGGCGTAAAGTGCAGTCAGGAGATGAGAAGCAGATTTGGAATGAGTCTTCATGAATCATTTTACAGAGTAATCAGCAGAGAGTTTGAGTAGTAGGTAATATAAGGCAGGGATGGATTAGAAAATGGCCTGGGAATAAATATTGTTTGAGTATCTACTAGGTAACTTGTATCAATATATACTAGTTACATTCACATACCCTATATTTTAATTTTCTTTTTTTATCTGCCAATAGTTGCAAAAATGCAACTCAATTACTTATAGTACAAGTTTTAAAACATGTTGTTGTTTTCATCAATACAATTCACTTGATGTTAGAATCATTTCTTTTATTTATTTATTTTTTATACTGCAGGTTATTAGTTATCTATTTTATATGTATTAGTGTATATATGTCAGTCCCAGTCTCCCAATTCATCCCACCACCATCACCCCCCCACTTTAATTTTCATAATATCTATATTTTTGAAGACCAGGAAGCTAAGTGTAAATTCTTATACCTAGTAACCAGCAGAACCAGAAATCCAAGTCCAGTCCTTACTGAAATTGTTGTAACCATAATAATTTATTAATATTTATCACCTTTTTAAAATGTAAAAATGCAGTTATGTTTATACATAGAAGCTCTTCACTCCTCACTGATGCAGGTATTTAGTTGGGACAGAGTTTTATAAGAAATCCAGCTCTCTACCCAGTAGGGCCTCCCAGAGTGACAGCACACAGACTCTTGTTCCAAAATCCCAGCAACTGAACCACAGCTTTGCAGGTTCTATGATTGAAACTTGTCATTAAACAAAGTGGATCAACCTTTTGAGACTGATTGAGGCTATTGACATTCATGAAAAGCTGCTACATACAATTCTGAATTGTTCATTTACAATTAGAAATACAACTATCAGGCCAACTGGAAGTTTGATGTCCATTATTAAGTGCATTTTATCCTTGTAGGCAAGTCTACAAAGTATAGTCAGAAATATGTTTCCTGACAGTGGAGTCAAGTTAATAATAGGGAGAGCAACTGTAATGCTCTGGGGATCGTGCTAAGCTCTTTCTTTAGATTATTTCATTTAATCTCACAATGATATTATGAGAATAACATTTTTGTAGATGAGGAATGAGAAATTAAGAGAGTTTAAGTGACTTCCCCAAGTTTACATAGCTGGTAAGGATCAGAACCAGAATTTAAACCTACATCTATCTAACTTTAGAGCAAAGGTCTTAATCACAACCTGGCGCTGCCTCCCAAATACGATATAAGTCACTTGAGGGCAGGATTCTTAAAAACGTTAACAGCTCCCAGTGGAGGAATGTCTGCCTTGTGTCCCACAATTTAAATTCATCCTCTTTGCCATGCCCTAATTATCACATCAATCCGGTGATATACTCTGTTTTTTTTTAAAACATCTTTATTGGAGTATAATTACCTTACAATGGTGTGTTAGTTTCTGCTGTATAGCAAAGTGAATCAGCTATACGTACACATATATCCCCATATCCCCTCCTTCTTGCGTCTCCCTTCCACCCTCCCTGTCCCACCGCTCTAGGTGGTCACAAAGCACCGAGTTGATCTCCCTGTGCTATGTAGCAGCTTCCCACTAGCTATCTGTTTTACATTTGGTGGTGTATATATGTCAATGCTACTCTCTCACTTCGTCCCAGCTTACCCTTCCCCCTCTCCGTGTCCTCAAGTCCATTCTCTATGTCTGCATCTCTATTCCTGTCCTACCCCTAGGTTCATCAGAACCTTTGTTTTTTAGATTCCATATATATGTGTTAGCATACGGAATTTGTTTTTCTCTTTCTGACTTACTTCACTCTGTATGACAGATTCTAGGTCCATCCACCTCACTACAAATAACTCAATTTTGTTTCTTTTTATGGCTGAGTAATACTCCACTGTATATATATACCACATCTTCTTTAAACATTCATCTGTTCATGGACACTTAGGTGGCTTCCATGTCCTGGCTATTGTAAACAGAGCTGCAGTGAACATTGTGGTACATATTGCTCCAGCTCTGTTCTTCTTTCTCAAGCTTGCTTTGACTATTCAGGGTCTTTTGCGTTTCCATACAAATTGTGAAACTTTTTGTTCTACTTCTGTGAAAAATGCCAGTGGTAGTTTGATAGGGATTGCATTGAATCTGTAGATTGCTTTGGGTAGTATGGTCATTTTCACAATGTTGATTCTTCCAATCCAAGAATATGGTATATCTCTTCATCCGTTTGTATCACCTTTAATTTCTTTCATCAGTGTAATATAGTTTTCTGCATACAGGTCTTTTTTCTCCTTAGGTAGATTTATTCCTAGGTATTTCATTCTTTTTGTTGCAGGGGTAAATGGGCACGTTTCCTTAATATCTCTTTCAGATTTTTCATCATTAGTGTATAGGAATGTAAGAGATTTCTGTGTGTTAATATTGTATCCTGCTACTTTACCAAATTCATTGATTAGCTCTAGTAGTTTTCTGGTAGCATCTTTAGGATTCGCTATGTATAGTATCATGTCATCTGCAAACAGTGACAGTTTTACTTCTTCTTTTCTGATTTGGATTCCTTTTATTTCTTTTTCTTCTCTGATTGCTGTGGCTAAAACTTCCAAAACTATGTTGAATAAGAGTGGTGAGAGTGCGCAACCTTGTCTTGTTCCTGATCTTAATGGAAATGCTTTCAGTTTTTAACCATTGAGGACGATGTTGGCTGTGGGTTTGTCATATATGGCCTTTATTATGTTGAGGTAAGTTCCCTCTATGCCTACTTTCTGGAGGGTTTTTATCATAAATGGGCACTGAGTTTTGTCAAAAGCTTTTTCTGCATCTACTGAGATGATCATATGGTTTTTCTCCTTTAGTTTGTTAATATGCTTTATCACATTGATTGATTTATGTATATTGAAGAATACTTGCATTCCTGGGATAAACCCCACTTGATCATGGTGTATGATCCTTTTAATGTGCTGTTGGATTCTGTTTGCTAGTATTTTGTTGAGGATTTTTGCATCTATGTTCATCAGTGATATTGGCCTGTAGTTTTCTTTTTTTGTGACATCTTTGTCTGGTTTTGGTATCAGGGTGATGGTGACTTCAGAGAATCAGATTGGGAGTATTCTTCCCTCTGCTATATTTTGGCAGAATTTGAGAAGGATAGGTGTTAGCTCTTCTCTAAATGTTTGATAGAATTCACCTGTGAAGCCATCTAGTCCTGGGCTTTTGTTTGTTGGAAGATTTTTAATCACAGTTTCAATTTCAGTACTTACGATTGGTCTGTTTATATTTTCTATTTCCTCCTGGTTCAGTCTTTGAAGGTTGTGCTTTTCTAAGAATTTGTCCATTTCTTCTAGGTTGTCCATTTTATTGGCATATAGTTGCTTGTAGTAATCTCTCATGATCCTTTGTATTTCTACAGTGTCAGTTGTTACTTCTCCTTTTTCATTTGTAATTCTGTTGATTTGAGTCTTCTCCCTTTTTTCTTGCTGAGTCTGGCTAATCATTTATCAATTTTGTTTATCTTCTCAAAGAACCAGCTTTTAGTTTTATTGATCTTTGCTATCGTTTCCTTCATTTCTTTTTCATTTATTTCTGATCTGATCTTTATGATTTCTCTCCTTCTGCTAACTTTGGCATTTCCTTGTTTTTCTTTCTCTAATTGCTTTAGGTGTAAGGTTAGGTTGTTTATTTGAGATGTTTCTTGTTTCTTGAGGAAGGATTGTATTGGTATATACTTCTCTCTTAGAACTGCTTTTGCTGCATCCCATAGGTTTTGGGTCGTCGTATTTTCATTGTCATTTGTTTCTACGTATTTTTTGATTTCCTCTTTGATTTCTTCAGTGATCTCTTGGTTATTAAGTAGGGCATTGTTTAGGCTCCATGTGTTTGTATTTTTTACAATTTTTTCCTGTAACTGATATCTAGCCTCATAGCATTGTGATCGGAAAAGATACTTGATTTGATTTCAATTTTCTTAAATTTACAAAGGCTTGATTTGTGACCCAAGATATGATCTATCCTGGAGAATGTTCCATGAGCACTTGAGAAGAAAGTGTATTCTGCTGTTTTTGGATGGAATGTCGTATAAATATCAATTAAGTCCATCTTCTTTATGTATAATTTAAAGCTTGTGTTTCCTTATTTATTTTCATTTTGGATGATCTGTCCATTGGTGAAAGTGGGGTGTTAATGTCCCTTCCTATGATTGTGTTACTGTTGATTTCCCCTTTTATGGCTGTTAGCATTTGCCTTATGTACTGAGGTGCTTCTATTTTGGGTGCATAAATATTTACAATTGTTATATCTTCTTCTTGGATTGATCCCTTGATCATTATGTAGTGTCCTTCTTTGTCTCTTGTAATAGTCTTTATTTTAAAGTCTATTTTGTCTGAAATGAGAATTGCTACTCCAGCTTTATTTTGATTTCCATTTGCATGGAATATCTTTTTCCATCTCCTCATTTTCAGTTTGTAGGTGTCCCTAGGTCTGAAATGAGTCTCTTGTAGACAGCATTTATATGGGGTTTGTTGTATCCATTCAGCCAGTCTATGTCTTTTGGTTGGAGCATTTAATCCATTTATATTTAAGGTAATTATTGACCTGTATACTCCTACTGATCCATTTTCTTAATTGTTTTGGGTTTGTTATTATAGGTCTTTTCCTTCTCTTGTGTTTCCTGCCTAGAGAAGTTCCTTTAGCATTTGTTTTAAAGCTGGTTTGGTTGTGCTGAATTCTCTTAGCTTTTGCTTGTCTGTAAAGGTTTTAATTTCTCTGTCGAATCTGAATGAGTTCCTTGCTGGGTAGAGTAATCTTGGTTGTAGGCTTTTCCCTTTCATCACTTCAAATATGTCCTGCCACTTGCTTCTGGCTTGCAGAGTTTCTGCTGAAAGATCAGCTGCTAATCTTATGGGGATTCCCTTGTATGTTATTTGTTGCTTTTCCCTTGCTACTTTTAATATTTTTTCTTTGTATTTAAGTTTTGATAGTTTGATTAATATGTGTCTTGGTGTGTTTCTCCTTGGATTTATCCTGTATGGGACTCTGTGCTTCCTGGACTTGTTTGACTATTTCCTTTGCCATAATAGGGAAGTCTTCAACTGTAATCTCGTCAAATATTTTCTCAGTCCCTTTCTTTTTCTCCTCTTCTTCTGGGATCCCTATAATTCAAATGTTGATGTTTTTAATGTTATTCTAGAGGTCTCTGAGACTATCCTCAATTCTTTTCATTCTTTTTTCTTTTTTCTCTTCCTCGGCAGTGAATTCTACCATTTTGTCTTCCAGGTCACTTAACTGTTCTTCTGCCTCAGCTATTCTGTTGTTGATTTCTTCTAGAGAATTTTTAATTTCATTTATTGTTTTGTTCATCATTGTTTGTTTGCTCTTTAGTTCTTCTAGGTCCTTGTTAAACATTTCTTGTATTTTCTCCATTCTATTTCCAAGATTTGGATCATCTTTACTATCATTATCCTGAATTCTTTTTCAGGTAGACTGCCTATTTCCCCTTCATTTGTTTGGTCTGGTGAGTTTTTACCTTGATCCTTCATCTGCTGTGTATTTCTCTGTCTTCTCATTTTGCTTAACTTACTGTTTTTGGGGTCTCCTTTTTGCAGGCTGCAGGTTTGTAGTTCCTGTTGTTTTTGATGTCTGCCCCCACTGAGTAAAGTTGGTTCAGTGGCTTGTGTAGGCTTCTGCCCCCACTGAGTAAAGTTGGTTCAGTGGCTTGTGTAGGCTTCCTGGTGGACTCATGCCTATGTTCTGGTGGATGAGGTTGCATCTTGTCTTTCTGTTGGGCATCCCACGTCCGGTGGTGTTTTGGGGTGTCTGTGACCTTACTATCATTTTAGGCAGCCTCTCTGATAATGGGTGGGGTTGTGTTCCTGTCTTGCTAGTTGTTTGCCATGGGGTGTCCAGCACTGGAATTTGTTTTTCGTTTAGTGGAGCTGGTCTTAGCAGTGTAATGGAGCTCTCTGGGAGAGCTCTTGCTGATTGATATTAAAATGGGCTGGGAGGTCTCTGGTGGACCAATGTCCTGAACTCCACTCTCCCACCTCAGAGGCTCAGGCCTGACACCCAGCCAGAGCACCAAGACCCTGTGAGCAACTCAGCCAGGTATGTGGGTATAGAGGAGGATTGTTTTCATTCTTATCGTTGTTAATTAAAATAGTTTTAATCCAGACAGTGTACAATGAAGATATTTGGATTAAAATTTCACTAGCCACTCTAATCCCAGGCTTGCCTCCCTGGGACTCTATCCCCATCAATGTGTCAAAAGTTGAGTATGCGTAGCAAAGGTATACTGTGGTTAACTGAAGCAGACAGGAAGGACATAAATAAAGCAGAATTGCCAAGAACTTCATGTTGAAGTCATGGAAACATGATAGTGTCTGGGTGAGGTTCAAAGAAAAGTGCAACAGAAATGGTGTCATGATAGGAGGTATTTCAGGGAGCTAGGTGAGCCAGAAGACAAGACTCATACATTCTTGTTATGAAACTGGCTTAGTGGTAAGGCATAATATTTATTGGGGACTTCCACTATTCGTCCATAAGAACATTTAGCAGAAACTAGGTGTTTGGATCAATTCTAAACTTAATAGGGGGATCTGTCACAAGGTGTAACTCCTACCAACAGAGAGGAACTTATTAAAGAAGAAGAAATACCAAGAACACTAGATAATATTATCATTTAATCCTACAGTATGAGCAAGCCAGAAAAAGAAGTGGTACACAGAGTTGGAAACTGCTAGATGGTAAAAACCCATATGTTACATGGCTTGCAGAAAGAATGATTAGGATTAGGAGTCCGTATATTAAGAAATCAGTGCAGATACCCAGGGAGCTGCCAATGAATATGAGAACATATAAAATGATGGAAGCAGTGTTATATAAGCAAGAATGATTACAGAAGACTTATAAGACACCTAAGAAAATTTCCAGTGAGTATAAAGCAAATATGGAATTGAGAAAAATTCCAAAGGATACAAAAATAATCTTTATAATTCTATTCAAATAAAGAAGGATAATAAAAAGAGGAAGGTCTGCTGCTTGAGGCTGAGGGTGATATATTAACAGATTACCTGCTCCATTTAACTTTTCTCTTTAGACAGGAAAGAGTATAACTTCCATTGTAGAAAGAAAATGTTTCACATATATAAGAGAATGCACCTATCTACTTTGATTGCATCCTATGTTATTGTGAAGACTTGAAATTAACATTGCTGAATTATTACCAGCTTATTACTGTTATTGAATAAACACTTATGTATGCCAAGCAGTCAATAAAGTATTTACAATTATTTACTCAGTTACTCCTTTAAGGCAACTCTACAAAGTTGATGATCTTTTCCACAATTATAATGGATAGAAGAAAGACATTAAATATAAGGGGTTATCTTCAGATGCAAGGTATACCTGTCCAGTGACACCATTTGATTTTTTTTTGAACATTTGAATTTTATTTTATTTATTTTTTATACAGCAGGTTCTCATTAGTTATCCATTTTATACATATTAGTGTATATATGGCAATCCCAATCTCCCAATTCATCCCACCACACATCAGTGTCTCTATTTCTGCCCTGCAAACAGGTTCATCTGTACCATTTTTCTAGGTTCCACATATATTGTTAATATACGATATTTGTTTTTCTCTTTCTAACTTACTTCACTCTGTACGATAGTCTCTAGATCCATCTACATTTCTACAAATTACCCAATTTCATTCCTTTCTTATGGCTGAGTAATATTCCATTGTATATATGCACCACATCTTCTTTATCCATTCATCTGTCAATGGATGCTTAGGTTGCTCCCATGTCCTGGCTGATGTAACTAGTGCTTCAGTGAACATTGTGAACATGAACTCTTTTTGAATTACGGTTTTCTCAGGGAATATGCCCAGTAGTGGGATTGCTGGGTTGTATGGTAGTTCTATTTTTAATTTTTAAAGGAACTTCCATACTGTTCTCCAAGGTGGCTATATCAATTTACATTCCCATCAACAGCGCAAGAGGGTTCCCTTTTCTCCACACCCTCTCCAGCGTTTGTTGTTTGTAGATTTTCTGATGATGCCCATTCTAACTGGTGTGAGGTGATACCTCATTGTAGTTTTGATTTGCATTTCTCTAATAATTAGTGATGTTGAGCAGCTTTTCATGTGCTTCTTGGCCATCTGTATGTCTTCTTTGGAGAAATGTCTATTTAGGTCTTCTGCCCATTTTTTGATTGGGGTGTTTGTTTTTTTTTAATATTGAGCTGCATGAGCTGTTTATTTTGGAGATTAATCCTTTGTCCATTGATTTGTTTGCAAATACTTTCTCCCATTCTGAGGGTTGTCTTTTCATCTTGTTTGTAGTTTCCTTTGCTTTGCAAAAGCTTTTAAGTTTCATTAAGTCCCATTTGTTTATTTTTGTTTTTATTTCCATTACTCTAATAGGTGGATCAGAAAAGATCTTGCTGTGATTTATGTCAAAGAATGTTCTTCCTGTGTTTTCCTCTAAGAGTTTTATAGTGTCCAATCTTCCATTTAGGTCTCTAATCCATTTTGAGTTTATTTTTGTGTATGGTGTTAGGGAGTGTTCTAATTTCATTCTTTTACATGTAGCTGTCCAGTTTTCCCAGCACCACTTATTGAAGAGACTGTCTTTTCTCCATTGTATATCCTTGCCTCCTTTGTCATAGATTAGTTGACCATAGGGGCGTGGGTTTATCTCTGGGCTTTCCATCCTGTTCCATTGATTTATATTTCTGTTTTTGTGCCAGTATCATATTGTTTTGATTACTGTAGCTTTGTAGTATAGTCTGAAGTCAGGGAGTCTGAAGTCAGGGAGTCTGATTCCCCCAGCTCTGTTTTTTTCCCTCAAGATTGCTTTGGCTATTCGGGGTCTTTTGTGTCTCCATACAACTTTTAAGAGTTTTTGTTCTAGTTCTGTAAAAAATGCCATTGGTAATTTGATAGGGATTGCATTGAATCTGTAGATTGCTTTGGGTAGTATAGTCATTTTCACAATATTGATTCTTCCAATCCAAGAACATGGTACATCTCTCCATCTGTTGGTATCATCTTTAATTTTTTTCATCAGTGTCTTATAGTTTTCTGCATACAGGTCTTTTGTCTCCCTAGGTAGGTTTATTCCTAGGTATTTCATTCTTTTTGTTGCAATAGGGAATGGAATTGTTTCCTTATTTTCTCTTTCTGATCTTTCAACATTAGTGTATAGGAATGCAACAGATTTCTGTGCATTAATTTTGTATCCTGCAACTTTACCATATCATTGATTAGCTCTAGTAGTTTTCTGGTAGCATCTTTAGGATTCGCTATGTATAGTATCATGTCATCTGCAGACAGTGGCAGTTTTACTTCTTCTTTTCTGATTTGGATTCCTTTTATTTCTTTTTCTTCTCTGATTGCTGTGGCTAAAACTTCCAAAACTATGTTGAATAAGAGTGGTGAGAGTGCGCAACCTTGTCTTGTTCCTGATCTTAATGGAAATGCTTTCAGTTTTTCACCATTGAGAATGTTTGCTGTGGGTTTGTCATATATGGCCTTTATTATGTTGAGTTAGATTCCCTCTATGCCCACTTTCTGGAGAGTTTTTATCATAAAAGGTTGTTGAATTTTGTCAAAAGCTTTTTCTGCATCTCTTGAGATGATCATGTGGTTTTTATTCTTCAGTTTATTAATATGGACACCATTTGATTTTAAATGAGGTTATTTGATATAACTTGTTCTTGCTGAACTCATATTGTCCTAGGGATCTCTAATTAGTGTTATTAATTTTCAGTAATCAAGTGAAAAGTCTTATGCTATTTTGACATTAAAGTGACCAATTATTGAATCATACAGGTTGTCTCATCAGATCTTTAGCTGATATGCAGTTGGGAATGACAGGATCTTAAGGCTGCAGAAAGGTCTTAATGGAGATGAAACAACAGGAAGGGAAACCTCCCTTTTTTTTAAGGAAAAAGATTGCTTTATGGATTAGGATAGGTAAGCCTGTTTTTGCCTATTCAATTGATTAAAGAAGTATACTAATATTGCTTTAAAATGCATTTCTTTGATTACTAATGCTGCTGAATATTTTATCCAAGTTAATTCTAAGTTTGATTACTTGTGCATATTTTTCTTATTAATTTGAAAATGCTCTTTGTACATTAAAAATAAATTATTCTGTGTGCCATATATGTTGAAAATATTCTTAATTTGCCAATTTATCTTTAAATTCTTCCTATGTTGTGTCTTGTGACACCAAAAACCTTTGAATTTTTTATGTAATCATTAATCTTTCTCTTTATAGTTCCTTCTCTAGCTCTCATATTTAGAAAGGTCTTCCTTTTGGTCTCCAAATTTATGTGAATATAATCTTACATGGTCTGTAGCAATATAATTAATATTTAAATATTTTCCTTTAACTATTTAAAATACTTGGATTATGTTTAAAATAAATGTGAAGTAGGAACCTAACTTTAACCTAACTTTAACCTAACTGTCATTTACTGCATAATCCATTCTTTCCCACCTTTTCATATGTTAAAAATTTTAGTTCATGTTTATGCTTTTTATTTTCTTGTTCTATCTATTTTGACATAAAGCTTTTATTATAGAAACTTAATGATATGTTTTAGTTACAATATTGATAGGATAAATCCACTATAATATTTTTATTTTCCAAAACATTCTTTTACTACTATGAATTTTTTAATTTTAGAGGTGTTTTAGAATTTTTTAATTATGTTAACAATAACAACAACAAAAACCCTTAAGATAATTTCATTGGCCCTTGCATCAAATTTTTAGATTAGTTTTGGAGAAGCATGACATCTTCAGAATGTTTCTTCCTCTAATTTAGAAGAGGTCACCAACCTTTTGGGTATTCCAGACAGTCATTTTTATCCTCAATAAGAAATGATGACCTGAGTTTCTACTTTAAATATTTTTTCTTGTTTTGTTTCTTATCAAGCTTTATTAGCTATGACTTCTACAATATTAAATAATAGTAGGAAAATATACTCTCATCTTATTTCTGATTTTAATAAGAATTCCTTCAGCATAATATGATATGGTACATAATATGAAACTGGTACATTTTAGTAAGTTAAGAAATTGTACTTCAACTTTATATTGAAAATTTAAGAAAAGATTGGCTTATATTGCATCAAATTCTACTTCAGCATCTACTCATCTGAATTTTTTTCCCCTTGGATCTAGTAATGAATCACCTCTGGAGCAATAAGATTTAGTTACTATATTATTTTATAAAGTAATGTTGGATTCAGTATGCTATGACTATTAATATGGTAATTTTACATAAGGGAGATTAATTTTCTTTTTTGTGTTATTTTTGTCAGATTTTGATGTCTGGTATTGTGACTGTATTTAACGTTGGGAAGAGTATTAGTTAGGCATCACCATAATAAAGAAACCATCTCTAAGTTAGTGCTTAAAACAATAGCACATTATTTCTCATTAGTATATGAATTGGTTGGCTGGTTCTGGTGATCTGGATGTATTCTGCTTATCTCAGCTAGGCTTGGTCATCATCTGGGGTCAGCTGGCAGGTCACCTGAGAGAAAATTATGTAAGGTATTCTCAGTGGGGATAATTCCTCCCTCCCTCCAGCAACCTAGTCCAGGCATGTTCTCACGGTGGTGCCAGGGGCCCAAAAGAGAGAAAGTCAAACCACGGATGTGCCTTGGAAAGCTTCTGCTTGCGTTAAGTTTGCTACTGTTCCACTGGCTAAGCAAATGACATAGCCAGGCCCAGAGTTAGCATGAAAAGGCATTATCATAGGGCATATAGATACAGAGAGGTGTGAAAAATTGGGGAAAATAATAGTCAAACCACAACAGAAAAAATTTCTTCTTTCCTATTCCTTGCAATTTTTAAAAAATAATATAGGGATTATCTGTCCCAAGTTAAGTTCTCAAGCCTTCTTAACATAGTTTTGCCTGTGTAAACCTTCTTTAAAAATTGAATTCTTTTCATAAAGATTTTTAAATACCTTAGCATATTTTTGTGCCTAGACTTTTCTTAATGAAAAAAAACTTCTTTGTGGCTGTGATAATATTTCATTCCTAAAGTTGTTTATTTTTAAGTTCCCTTCTCATTCTTAACTGGTCTTATAAGAAACATGTCCATTTTATTAATGATTTAAAAGACCAGTTCTTAGATTTCTTTGTATTAGTTTTACTGTGCTCCTCTTTCTAATTATTAGTTTCTGACTTTTATAGGTTCCATTCTGTACCTTACAAAAAATTTATTTTACCATTCCTTCTGGCTTCTTTAGTGCAGTGCTTATCATTTATTTTAATTTTGCTGGACTTCAAAATCGCACTTACTTGAATATTCATTTGAGATCAGTTTAGCTTTGCCCTGTAAGTTTTGATTTGTAGTCCAACATTTCTATTTTCCAAATATCTGAGATATCCTTTTATATCAGTCTTTTTGTAAACATCTTTATTTAAATCATCTATTAGTAATTTTTAAAAATATATCTGTTATTAATGCCTATTATTGCATTTTTGTCACATAATGTGAACTGTCCCATCTATTTGGTAACTTGCTCCAAATTTCAAAATATATGTAGTTGTTTTGGTTGACTAATATAAAGTTAATGTTCCATGAATGCTTAAAAATATGCTGTATTCTCTGTGGAATGTACAGTTTATTTTATAATTAGTAATTGAATTATATGAATTATAACATTATTAAAATTTTTCATATAGTTATTTTTATGTTATCAGTTATAGATAACAAATGGTGTTTAAATTTTTCTACCCCATATTCATTTCTGTCCATATCTATTTGTGTATATCTCTCTTCATATGTATTTCTTTATGTCTCTTACATTTCTAATATTTTTACTTTGTATATGTGTGCTCTTTTTTTTCATGTATAACGTTTCATCAGCTGTATTTTTGTAACACTTTACCATATTTAATAATTTTCTTCCAATTCTATTTTGTCTGACATAACTATTGCTATACTAGCTTATTTTTAATTTTTTAGTAATAATAATAGCTAACACTTATTGACACTGTGGAACATAAACAGTTATTAAATATTTTACACACAATGATTCATTGAGTCCTCACAAGAACCTTACGAAGTAAGTATGATCATTGTTCCATTTACCGAGGTATAAAGCTGAAGCTTAGGGAATTTATGTAAGTTGTTGAAAGTCACAAAGTTGATAAATAACAGAGCTGGAATTTGCCAGGCTATCTGCCTCCAAACAGGTTTTTAGAAACTATATTCCATTCCTTCTTTTTTAATATGCTGCTTTGTTTCATAAGCAGCATATTAAAGAATTAAGTAAGTAATTTCCCCCTCTCTTTAAGTTCACTAAGTCTTTACATGGCTGTGTCAGATCTGCTACTAAGCCCATCAAAGGCATTTTTCATCTCGGTTCCTGTGTTTATTATTATTAATATTATTTCTAGAATTTCCATTTGATTATTTCTAATGCAATCCATCTCTCTGTTGAAGTTTTCCACCTGTTCATGCATATTGCCCACTTTTTCTATTAGAGCCTTCATCATATTAATCATGGTTAGTTTAAATATCCTGTCTTTTACTTCCACCATCTGGGTCATATCTGCATCTGGTTCAGTGATTGGTGTATCTCTCCACAGTGGGGTTTTCTCTTGCTTTTCTGTGTGTCTTATAATATTTGAATGGGAGGTGAACATTTGCAGAGAGCTTAGAGACTGAGGTAAGTAGTATTTATTCCTGGAAATGGGCACGCCTCTTCTTCTGCTGGGCTTTTATTGTGGGTTGTGACATCAATCAAGAGTCAGTCTCCCTTGATTTAGGCTTTGTTGTTATTTGTTGCACTCAACACACCACAGGCTTCAAATCTTCTCAAGTACATTGTACATCTTGTACTTCGGTTGGGGGTTGATCACCAGAGAGAATTTCTCACTGTTCCTCAACATTAGATTTTCCTGTGAGCTTCTGCCTTCAAGAGTATATATATATATATATTTTTTTTTTTTTTTGCGTTACGCGGGCCTCTCACTGTTGTGGCCTCTCCCGTTGCGGAGCACAGGCTCCGGACGCGCAGGCCCAGCGGCCATGGCTCACGGGCCCAGCCACTCCACGGCATGTGGGATCCTCCCAGACCAGGGCACGAACCCGTGTCCCCTGCATCAGCAGGAGGACTCTCAACCACTGCGCCACCAGGGAAGCCCAAGAGTATATTTTTATACTATGGTTCAACACTTGTTAACTCTGGTCGTGGAGGGTGTGGGAACCGTTCTTAGGCTTAGGCTTAGGCCAGCCCTGTGTCCCTGGATTGAGTATGTGCCTTTCTCAGTAATATGGCCCGTCCTCCTCACAGCAGCCTCAACTTTGCCTTAAACGTTTGGCAGGCTTTATGCTTATTCGAGATTTTACCCCTCCTGTAGTAGTCGGATTATTTTTCTTTTACCTTTTTCTCCGTTTCAGTGGGTTTTCCCCTGTTTGTCCCTCTCACAGTGACTTAAGGCTTTTGTTCGATAAGGGATGTAGGGGAGAAAGATCTGGGTGAGGCTTTGCCCCTTTCCCACAACAGAGGCTGCTTCCCTCCCTAGGACTTTGTCACTGACAGTTTTCTCTGGTATCTTGCTCTGTCCCCAGTCTTTCTTGTAGACCTTTGATGAGGTCCACGAAAGAGCCTGCAAGTTGGGTGCAAACAGCATTTGTGTCTGTGGCCACCAGCAGTTCTCGACTCTCCTGAGTACACTCTTGTGCTGTGCATCCTGCAGGTTCTACACTCTCATGCAAGCTCACACTTGGTTTATGCAATTTTTTAAAAAACTTAGCAGAAATCTTCTTGTTTCCTTTTATGATGACCTTGTTTTACTTCCGTGCTGTATTCCAGCTAAGTCAGTACTCATGCCCCTCTCTGTCCTTGGAGGAGCCTGTTTTTCCTTATATTTCTGGGTAGGAGACTGACCTGAGATCTCAGCTCTCTGATAGGGTTAAGACAAGTTATGATTTTGTGGATGCCTGGCTTTTATTCTTGTTTCTAACTTTTTCCGTCCTAAGCAAAGGCTGGAAGTCTAATTCATACAAATGAAAATACCTCTGTCAATATTATGGTTTTTTCTTCCTAATTCTTGTTTTGTTGTTGCTGTTGTGTTTGTACATTTGTGTTCTCTTTTTCACAATGTATATAATTTTCTTCTTTTATGATTTAGAATATACAAATCCTGCTTTTAATTTATCTAGAGAATGTATTTAAATTTATTTAACATAAATTAATATACCTTAATTACAAAATCTCATACTGAAACAATTATTTTTGTTTCTCTTCATGCATGAAAATTAAGGTGCCCTTCTTCATTTCCTCATTTTCAAATCTATTTTTGGAAGAAAACATTAGTTGATAGATACTATCTCTCTCTCTCTCTCTCTCTCTAGGTATCTCTATAGATATGTATAATGTAAAAATATTACTTTTAAGAATTTTTCCCTTGCATTTAATTTTGCAAAGATATTGATACATTTTTCATAGGCCTAGCTCCATATATGTACTTAGTTCCCAACTTCTCTTCCAATCCCTTTATACTTTTAAATTTTCCATTCTTTGGTTCTGGATTTTGATTCATCCCACAGTTATCTAAGCTGAATTCTCTTGTCAAAGGAAGAGTATGTAAAGGGTATATAAAAGAGTATGTAAAGAGTATATAAAGGGTATATATTCGTTGGAATTTGATAATGTTTTCTGGTTGCCTTTTCTCATGAATAATGATTTGGCATTCTTAGTGTTGTTTTTTTTTAATCTGAAGACATATATCCATTTTTATCTAGCATTTGCTTCAAAGGAGAAGAAAACTGAAGGTATCTTTGTATCTGAAACTAGTTTTATTTTTAGTTTCTTTGCAGATAATCTGTTTTTTATGCTTACATGCAAGAAGAAAAATTTTTATTGCTTGAGAATAAAAAATAATTACCAGATTAGATATAAAAATGGGCTTTTTAAAATTCAATTTTGCCTGTGACTTGGTGAAAATCTTTGCTTATATAAATGATCTTTCTTGGTGTAGAAAATTTTTCTACAATTATTTCTTTAAGTATTGAACTTATTTTCATTGACTTAGTTTTTTCTGGAAAATCTCAAAGCCCTAGATTACATATTTGTATCTACAGGTCATAGTTTTCATTATTTTCTTCTTTTGGCCATTTGCTTTGCCTTCCCAGAGAGTTTTTAAAATTCATTCATCAGGTAACTGATTTAATAATCCTGATATGTCATTTATACTCTTGACTATTTCCAATTTTAATTTTTACTCTATAGTTCAAGTTTTTCTTTTTTGTCTTCTGTTTTCATATCATCTCATCTTTTATATCTTTACCTTCTTTTCAGCCTGTCCTCTCTTCTGGTTCTTTAGTAACGTTTCACCTAGCCTTACATTGTTTAGAGAACATCGATCAGATTATAGTACGAAATTTTTATCTAATGCAGTCGGAATATTTAGGTGAGGTATGCACTGCTCTGAGACTTAAGGGTGATATTTCCATTTCTGTAGGGTGTGGTGTTTTTGTTTGTTTGTTTGCATTTGTACAAACTATCCAGTCCCAATCTTCATTTTTGTCAGCAGATAAGGAAAATGGTCAAATTTTCTTTCTCAGATCTAGGGTTAAAGATCAAATTGGTATGCTCATCATTTAATTAAATTTACCATACCAAGTAGGCATTCCACTTGTATGTGTTTTTTGGACTGAGATTTACTTAACTTAGTTGGTCTAATTATGACAGAGCATTTATTCCTAACACTACCTGGTTTATGCCACATCATTAAATAACTAAGTCTTCCCAAATCAAAACCTTTGTCACTTAACCATTTCTATTTTCTTAAACTTGCCATGGTTCCTGCTTTGAGTAGTAGTCTCTGAATATCTGTAGAAAGAGAAACTGAGAAGGCAGACATAGAAGGGCAAGGCAAGGCTCTGGTTATCAATGCAGGTAATTCTCATATAACTCAGGATGGTTAACCGCTTTTCTGGTCCATATAGCTCTTGCAGCCTAAAATTAGTCATAATAAAGGAGGTTGTATTGTATATAGAGAATCAAAGTATATTTATAGCTTTCATTGTGCTAACTTGAAAAAGAATATGTATGTCTGATAAAGACATATATTTAGAATAACTATTATGTCCTAATGTTAGCCATAAACAAAAGGATTATATAATGTAAAAAGAATCAAAATATATTTATACTTTCCTTGGACTAATCTGCCCTGTTCTGGATATAAGTATGAAATGTGAAATATACAGTTGAAGTATATGCTTTTGAATTCATCGCTAATATCAATTTAGTCAATAGAAATTCTACAAGAATTTATCATATATCCTTTTCCTGACTTGAGTTATAGGGTTTGTGGCATTAAAACAGTTTTTTTTGTTGTTGTTGTGAAAACCATTGTGGACATTTCTAAAATGGAAACTTGGAGGAGTTGTATCAGAGCTAGCTAGTGTTAAATTAAGTCTCAGTCCCAGTCACTATAAATTAAGTCCACCAATTCATGCCATCTCAAAAGTTTAGTTATCTCTCTCTTTACCTTAAGTTTAGTACTTTTTTCTAATGTTTAGAACTCTATAATTGTTTTAAAATAAAAATAACTAATTTATTTCTTAAATGTAATTAATCTTATTGATTGAAATAAGGAAGTGCAAAAATGAAAAATTATTCTGAAAATGCTACCATGTGTTTGAAAGAAAAGCACAGCCATGAGAAATAAATAGAATAAATAAATTAATACAGAGCAAATTGTGCCAGACAAAGCTGGTTGCTTTTGTGATAACTGTACAGCCTTAATAAATGAACAGAGTGGAGTAGATGTAATGCATCTTGACTTCTAGCAAAGTACTGGAGAAAATGCCTTGTGAAATTTTGATTGCAAAATTAATTTGAGTTGGCTTGAAAAACACTAATGTTTAAGTGAAATGTAAGCTGGTTGAAAGGACATACAAAGAAGATTCTTGATTAATGTCAGTGAACTAATGAACTGAGTGAGCTCTTCAGTTAAATGTCATAGGTGTGGGTCTTAGGTTGAATTTCCACTAAATGTTTTATTATCTTTTGGAAAAAGAGTAACATGAGGTTGATTGAATTAGAGCAGATAATTTATCAGGGGACACCAGTGATTACAGAAACTATATAAAGACATGAATTTATTTTAGAGAAAAAATAAGAAAATAATACAATTTTATTTAAAGATTCCATCTTTTCATCACAGAAGGGAATTCTGTGAAGTGTCAATGCTTAAATACCTGCAAACTATGGAACTTCTCAAGACAGAACACACAGTTAACCAAATGTCTCAGTAAGGCAAGAATACCAATTCAACCCAATTAGTATCTATAATTTATCCAAAATGAGAAAGTGATGGTGAATTTTTAGCTAGAGGGTGTGGTAAAGTTGTAACCATTACTTAGCAGAAATATGAACTGTAACTGGAAAACTGGTAATTCCAGAAACTTTGTGGCAGAACAAGAGAGGAAGAATTTTGAGGAAGGGGAGATAAATACATTCTTAACCATGGGAAATTTTTGATAAGACTAGAGACACTTAAAAATTACTTTTAGAAATAAAAATGTTTTAATATATCCAGATAAAATATGGTTAAGTGTAAAAATAAACCTTTTCAAAATAGATGCTTCCTAGAAAATGCTCTTGCATTTTAAAATTAGTTTTCTATCACCGCATTAATGTATACACAATGCCATTCTCTTTTTCTTAAAATAAGTACATTATAAACACAAAGAGCATCTTTAGCAGAACCAAGGTATTTTCCACTTTAGGAAAATAAGGTTATGAAAGTGTAATCCATCCATTTGTTCCAGATTAGCATCCCAGATAGTCATCTCCAATGCACGTTCTCTTCGTGCTGCTTTGCAATCTGGCACAAAAGCCTACTGATTCTGTTTCTGAAATGGATCTCAAGTGCTTTCCCTTTCTGCTAATTCTCACTGAAGTTTCCTTAGGTTAAGCCCAAATAATGTATCCTAGGACCACGCCTTCTAATTGATGTTCTGCTCCTAATACTTTACCCTACCACTGACCTTCACATGAACAACAAATACATATATTTATCAAACACAGATCTTATTGTATTTTCTACTTAATCTCTCTAGCATTCCGATACATAAATGAAAACCAGTTTTCTTTTAAGAGTATGCAAGCCTTCTCATAAATTGCTAATCTCTCTCCTTGTCTGTAGCTTTCACTTAGCATTCCTCTCCTTAGTACTACACACACAGACACACACACACACACACACACACACACACTTCTCAGATGTTCAAGTCCCGGGGAATTGTTCACTGTTTCTTGAACACTTTATATACTGCATTTGCTCATGTTATTCTCTGAAACCGAGGTGCTCTTCCCTCTCTTTTCTATTTTAAAATTATCTGCATAGCTTTTAAGGCACAAGTCAAATATTACATTTTCTCTGTAGTTCTCCCTGATCCATACCCTTTTTCCTCATATCTTTTTATATGGAGCTCTATTACTGTGTGTGTTATATTTTATTGTGTTTAATTATTTGCCATGTGTGATACCTCTTTTAGGCTACGACTACCTTGAAAGTAGGACTGGATCTTATCTATCTTTATATCCCCAGTTGCTTGCATGGTTCTTGGCACACAGTAGATGCTCGTAAACCTCTGATGAACTAAATTAATTTAAACGAAAGACTTTGGTACATTTAAATGATATGAATTACCTGTAATTCTTTTATAATCATAAATACAGTTGAAGGATTAAGCAAAATGTATCTAGAACAAGGAAATAAGTGTGCAGTATCCCTTACAATAAAATAGGAAGACACATTGAATTGTTGATTCAGAAAGCATTTATTGAGTCATTATTGGTACTGCATAAAGCCAGATCATTCCAAACTAGAATTTTTTTCAATACATATCTTTTCATATCAAAGACAAAAAAGCATTATATTTTTCAAGAGTATTAGGGATCCTTGAAGTAAACTCATTCAAAGGTTTGAACCTTGCTGGATTATATAACTAGAAGGACAGCAGGCACCCGGTACAATTGAATTTGGGGGCTCAAGCAATGTCATTAGGAAACTGTCCATCTTTCTCCATTACTCAGCTCTGTTCTTTTCTTTGGCTTCCTTCTTAGGCAAATTTTCCACATGTGGTGGCAGAACTACAACTCTAGACCCTGTCCTCATATTTAACAATCCCAGCAAAAAGGGAATGCCTCTTACCCAGTTTTTCCAGAAATTATCTAAGGGATGAATGGAAGGCTCTAACTGGCCTTACCTGAATCACTTCCCCATCTTTAAACCAATCATTCTGGGCAGAGGATGGACTTGTCTGATCTTTCAGGTCTAGATTCACAAGCCAAATACTGAGGCAGAGGTAAGTATCACAACATCTAAGAATAGAGGTGGTGTGGTGCCCAAATAGATGGTGTAAAAATGAAACAACAGCTAATGTACACACGTTAATTCATTTAATCATCATAACACTGTGAGGGAGGTGATACTGAGCTTCCCAGTTTACAGTTAAGGGAACTGAGACACAGAGAGGACAGGAGAGTACTCAACGTCTTTCTTAGCTATAAGTAACCAAGCTAGGATTTTAACTCTACTCAGTCTGGCTCCAAAGTCTGGGCCCATAATAGCCAGGCTATATTTTTAAAAATTATAAATATTATAATTCCAACTAAGTTAGGAAATTATAATAAATTCTACATTTAAAAGAGACTGTGCTTTACTTTCTATTTTTGTATGTATTGACATTTACGTACTTATCCTATATTTCTTTTGTAATTAAAAAGTACATATACACTTTACATTTTAAGATGCATATAAGATATGACCCCTGCCTTCACCACCCTGACTGTATACTATTAAAGAAACACAAGTAAGCCGTGGTAACAATACAATGTAACATGATAAGATAGCAATATATAAATGTGAAAGATCTCAGGAGTGATTCATCTTCCAAAGAATGTCAAAGAAAGTTTTATACCAGGAAATTAATTTTGAATTTGGTCAAGGAATTTGGCAACTAGAAAAGACTTAGAGGAGGACGTTCCAGAAAAATGGAACTATGCATGTACACCTGACAATGGGAATTATTATAAAAATTATTTTTATCATGACTCTGACCTCTCCCTGTATTCTACTGCCCTGGCTATAAATTTCTCCTTGTTGATCCACCTTCTGTCACATTCCATGACTACATATCCTCCTTTTCTCCATTATTCTTGAAATCTTAATTCTTTTATCAATTGCTTCCTCTTTCTTTCTCTCTTCCCTTTGAGGCTTCATCATTGGTGGAGGATTCATTTAATTGCCTCCTAAATGATTTCCGTGCCTCTAGTGTCTTCTTCCTTCATTTCATTTCCACTCTGTTTCCAAACTAATCTTCCATAAATATTGCTTTCATCACGAATGCTGTATGCTTAAATAGCATTAGAATCAGACAGACCTTTTTGTGATACAATGGCAGATACTACACACCTGGTTATATGACCAGGGTAAGGTAGTAGCTTTTGAGAGCCTCACTGATAATGCCCAGTTTGTTAGATAATTATGAAAATATGTTTAGAATATGGATAACTCCCAGCCCGTACTGATCATTTGATAGGTGTTTAATATGTAAGTAGGCAATACTCTCTGTGAGTATATTACTAACCAAAGCCCTCCAGAAAGCCATCACATTCCTTTTTAGGCTTGGTGGTGGGCACATGGGTGTCCACTTGACAAGATTCACTCTTTCTAACTTCATCTTAAACCCATCTCCTAAGCCTTCAGAATCCTTGATATTCTCTTCCGACCTCTGCATTCAGCCTTGTTTCCCTTCATTTCCCCACAGGAACTATTGTTGCTGTCTCTTTAATCCCATCCTTAGCTCAGAACTTGCTAATATTTATCACACTTAAACCTGGGGTTTTGCTTCTGCTATTCCTCAAACTAGAATTTCCTGCCATCTTTTGTTCTTATTCACTCCATGCTTGTAGTTCAAATAACACCTCTTTCCTAATTTTTTTCTTCCCCAAAACAACCTAGAAAAAACATTTCCTTTCTTTAATTTCATTTCTGTACTGGCAAATGGTAACATGATTTATCATTTTAATCTCTTCATATTATAATGCAGTAACCGTTTATTTATGTCAGTGTACAGTGCAGTTATGTAGAATGTGACTTGTTGACTTTTGCTCATTTATCATCTCTCCAACAAGATGTTATAAACTATGGACAGGAACTACGTCTTATACATCTTTGTACTCCAAGGGGCCTTATTCTTGATTAATGGATCTTGTTTATTTCCCCAGAATCTTAATTGACATAGAGAATATGAATTCTTCTGTAAGTGAATCTTTGCTGCAGTAGTTAGCCTTAGCAGCGTTGCTCACACAGAGAATTAGCCTTAGTACCTAAAGCATCCACTGGATATAATTAACTAACTTCTCTCCTATGAGTCTTGACTGGTACTGGTGGTAATATGTACCACTCTTGGGAGAATTGAGAAAATGGTACTAAAATTATTTTTTTGTTCTTTAATTCAAATGAGGAATGCCAGCTGGGGAAGGCTACTAGAGTATTTAGCAAATAGTTTTTAAAAATAATAATAAAAATATTGGCAAGGAAATAGATTTAGAAATGCTTGAAACAATAGCTCAGTTTTCAAAGATTTATCTATACTACAGAAGGCTTATTAGGATAGTTTCATGCTGTCATGCATTGTCTTAAGTGGCAAATTGTTTCCATGCCAATTCTTGGTTTCAAACCCTTCATGCATCTATTATATACCACTTTGCACTTAAATACTTGGGACAGTTAGATTGCACTGTCAAGTTAGGTCATTATAACTCTAACAGATGTTGTCATGTAGATGAAGAAACTTCATTTTAAACGATATCATTTTTAATGTATTTTTCTTTGTGCCTAAGGATGGCAGTACTATGTCATATTAGCTTTTCAAGTTCAGGTTCCAATCAGTGCAGCATGTTTTGATTAAATCATATCACCATTTCAGATTTAGTGCAGGATAACAACGGACCACATGTGAGGAAACATTAATAGCAGGAATGCTCAGGTGTTCTGTTGTTTCATGCTTAATAACCCTTCATGTTATCAGTCAATCTGTAAGAGAATAATTGGTGTATAAGCTGAGGAAATAGGACAGTCAGGAATTGTACTTATCCTAAATACAGGGGTGCAAATATAGTTGTGTCAATATTTATTTGGTTAGTATGCCCTAACTAATGATTTGAGTTCTGCCAGGTAGTATTTTGTTTAACTTTAAAAGGAATATATGATTTTACCTTTCCTTGACAGTTAAGAGTCAGCCAGTTGAAATCTCCCATGAAGCCCTCCCTAAATGCATCCCTGGAGATTACCCTATCCGAAATAGATGGTTTTCATTCTGGTCATGAATAAATTCATATATATATTCTATGCTTTATAACAATATATATATAAATTCATATATATCTATATAAATTTATATATATATAGTCTATGCTTTATATCGATAGCTCCACTTTTGTTTTGATAACTTATACTAAAATATTCCTCTCATAAATACTGGATCAGTTATTTTCTACTTCACGTTTCACATTGAATATGTGTTGGGAGACAGTTTTTCCTGAGTCTCTAGTGTTTTTGCACCTTTTATGAACTGAGGCACTGACTGCCTTTATTTTATTGTTTTTTGTTTGTTTGTTTGTTTGGTTTTTTGTTTTTGTTTTTTTTTGTGTGGCCTCTCCCGTTGCGGAGCACAGGCTCCGGATGCACAGGCTCAGCAGCCATGGCTCACGGGCCCAGCCGCTCCGCGGCATGTGGGATCTTCCTGGACCGGGGCACGAACCCTTGTCCCCTGCATCGGCAGGCGGACTCTCAACCACTGCGCCACCAGGGAAGCCCCTGCCTTTATTTTAAACTGTTCTTTCAAAAATGTTTGTATAGTAAACAGCCTTGGAAGATAGAAATAGTGTCTTTCTCCATAGCAAAGGCCAGATTTGTTTACTGTCCAATATAATAAAAATGATGTCTCCCTCAAGAGCAAAGGGCAGGCAGGCTTATTGCCTGTTGTAAAAGATTTGGGTTCCCTAAGCTCAGGGTTTCTCTCCTGTAATGCAACATACTGCTTATGTAGGCCTCACCTGGCCCTCTTTGTATCATACTGTGGAAACTGGGGCCTGAGGAACAGGTACCAATGCAGATATTGCTATTGCTATAGGAAGTAGTATCTGACCCAGGAATATGTCTTCTGCTAACATCATGAAATTGTGGCATGATAATGTTATCTTGAAGATAGGGTCAAATCTGAGACCCTTTACAGTCTTGACACTGTGTTGCTCAGGTTGTTGTTTTCTTTTGAATCCTCAGATGTATAAACGTTTTGGCCTGAGGGCTCATATTCATCTGAGAATACGCTTTTCTCATAATGTGTAAGAGATAGTCACTTTAGTCTCTGTTGTTCTTAGTAGGTTCCAGGCTTAGAAAAGTGATGAGCCCTAGGCAAGAGAACGCCACATGCCACAATACTACAGTTAGTCACTTTTTGCCACCACATCAAAGATAAATTGTTAAAATCTTTAAGGAAGAAGAAGTTCTTGGGATGGGAATTATCACTGGGTTGTAAATCTCCTAGTCCTGGAGGTCTAGAGGAGGAAATTATGGGCAAGTAAGTGTATAAAGCTGCTCAGCCTCTATCTGCGTTTTCTTATTCCATATCCCAGCAGAACTTTTGTAGTGTTCTGCTATTCTTTGCACTGTCCCACCCCCAATAAATTAATCTGTGCTGTGAGTAACTACATCAGACTTCTGCAAGGAAGACCCAGGCAATGCTATTCCAAGTCAAAACATGGAAAAGGCAGGAGCTAATTTAAAATGCTTTGATGTCTTAATTTATTGTTGCTTTCTGTTGCCCTTTTCCCAGGCTGCAACTACATATATTCTAGACATACCACTTCAGTATATGCTTACCTTTCCCAGGAGTTCCCCACAGTGCTGTTATATAGGTGTCTGGAATCTATGTTTCACTCTGTAGTTTCCCCAGGGTTGATTCTAGGGCAGGAAGGCAGAGCACTTACTATTTCACCACCAAATATGGTTAACTCATGAGTAATAATGATATATTCCTCCTTAAAGGATGGTGATGAACCAATTTATCTTTTTTGTGAAGACAAAACCTACCTCAGGTTAACCAAATAATTAATGAAGAAAAATAGGGTTTTAATTCAAATATTCCTCATAACTAAGAAGAAATGATATAATTGAAACATTGGCATTTTGTCATCACTAATTACGTTAGTTCACTAGGACTGCCATAAAAAAGCACCACACACTGGGTGGCTTAAACAAACAATTTATTTTCTTACAGTTCTGGAGGCTGGAAGTCCAAGATCAAGGTGTCAGTAGGTTTGGTTTCTTCTGAGGCTTCTCTCCTTGGTTTGAAGATGGCCACCTTCTTACTGTGTCCTCACATGGTCTTTCCTCTAAGTGCTTGTATCCCTGGTGTCTCTCTGTATATCCTAACACCCGCTACCTCTAAGTATACCAGTCTGATCAGATTAGGGACAATTCATATGACTTCATTTAACTTTAATTACCTCTTTTAAAGACGCTTTTTCCAAATGCAGTCACATTCTGAAGTACTGGGGATTAGGGTTTCAATATATGAATTTTAGGGCAACACAATTCAGCCTGCAACACTAATGAAGGTAATAAATGAACATCAATCGTTGATAATATTACTAAGAGAGTAGGAGACAGACATTATGTAGCTTCTGTTTGAAGTACACAACAGCAAATTCTTGCCAAATATTACACTAAATTAGATCAACCCTCTAGATTTACCAATTTACAGAAAATACAATGGGCAAAAGGACATGTTAGGTGATACAGAAGGATTCATCACAATCCAGACCCTGGGAAACTACAGAAAATGTAATTTATTTTTCTTTGACACATAGATTGTAGGAACAGATGAAGACAGGTAATGGAGAATCCTTAACTAAAAAGATTCGAGAGACATATTAAATATTGTGAAATATGGATCCTAATTTGAATAAATAAAGGCAATTAGAATACAAACTGTATTTGATAATTTTGAGAAATTATAAATTTTAGGGAGCATGATAATGGCATCATGATTGTGTTTTAAAAAGACCTCTTAATTTTCAGAGATATAAACTAAAATAATCAGAAATAAAATTTATAATGTCTGGCATTTATTTCAAAATAAATTAGACAGGGATGGTAGCAAAAAAGAGTAGGGGTATAAATAAATAAGATGGAAAATGAGTTAATAATTGCTTGAGCAGAGTGATGAGTACTTAGGTTCATGATTCAATTCTCCATATATATATTTGAAATTTTCCATAATAAAAAGATGTAAAGTTTTATACTGACATTTTAAATTTAGTATATTTAGTAAAACATATTTGGTACATCTTTTTAGTTATTTTTCCTATGGTAATGATGCATTTTGATGAATCAATCTGTCTCTTGAGTTTTCCTTATAAGGTTAATTATGTGCATAGGAGAGCTGGCTGAGGTTAGGAGAACAAGCTCTGGTTGGAGGGAGGTGTTTCTGCTCTCCAAGCTAACTACCTTATACGAGTATTAAACTTTGATGTTACCCTCATTAGCACAATAGTCTAGTCACCTGTGGTAACCTGTACAGATGTTTCTCTGATAGTGTTCAGCTCAATAAATTTAGACTTCACACAATAGTGCTTGTCATTTTATGCCCTCCTGTCCCAAATATATTTCAAAATATGTCCAATGCAGCTTTTAGTTTGACCACGTAAAATATTGTAATAACACTTTTTAGAAATGAGATGATGTTTGAAGTGTTTCAGGAATCTTTTCCCTCTGGTTTAGAAAACAGCTTTACCAGAACCAAAATTAATGTGAAAATCTATAGTTTCTATTTCACTTTCCACAGTAACATTGAATTTATTTATTTTTTATAGTGTATATTACTTTAATGACTTAGTGATTAATAATCTCATTACAGTATATACAAGTTGTATGTAATTCTTGTTTTCTTTTAACATCTTTATTGGAGTAGAATTGCTCTACAATGTTGTGTTAGTTTCTGCTGTATAACGAAGTGAATCAGCTGTAGTATACATATATCCCCATATCCTCTCCCTCCCTCCCTCCCTATCCCCCCCCAGGTGGTCACACAGCACCGAGATGTTCTCCTGTGTTATGCGGCTGCTTCCCACTAGCTGTCCATTTTATGTTTGGTAGTGTATATATGTCCATGCCACTCTCTCACTTCGTCCCAGCTTACCCTTCCCCCTCCCGTGTCCTTAAGTCCATTCTCTACGTCTGTGTCTTTATTCATGTCCTGCCCCTAGGTTCTTCAAAACTATTTTTTTTTTAGATTCCATGTATATGTGTTAGCATACGGTATTTGTTTTTCTCTTTCTGACTTACTTCACTCTGTATGACTGACTCTAGGTCCATCCACCTCACTACAAATAACTCAATTTTGTTTCTTTTTATGGCTGAGTAATATTCCATTGTATACATGTGCCACATCCTCTTTATCCATTCACATGTCGATGGACACTTAGGTTACTTCCATGTCCTGGCTACTGTAAATAGAGCTGCAATGAACATTTTGGTACATGACTCTTTTGGAATTATGGTTTTCTTAGGGTATATGCCCAGCTGGCTCGTATGGTAGTTCTATTTTTTAGTTTTTTAAGGAACTTCCATACTGTTCTCCGTAGTGGCTGTATCAATTTACATTCCCAACAACAGTGCAAGAGGGTTCCCTTTTCTCTACACCCTCTCCAGCATTTATTGTGTGTTGATTTTTTGATGATGGCCATTTTGACCAGTGTGGGGTGATACCTCATTGTAGTTTTGATTTGCATTTCTCTAATGATTAGTGATGTTGAGCATCCTTTCATATGTTTGTTGGCAATCTGTATATCTTCTTTGGAGAAATGTCTATTTAGGTCTTCTGACCATTTTTGGATTGGGTTTTTTTTTTTCTTTCTTTTTTTGATATTGAGCTGCATGAGGTGCTTGTATATTTTGGAGATTAATCCTTTGTCAGTTGCTTCATTTGCAATATTTTCTTCCATTCTGAGGGTTGTATTTTCATCTGGTTCATGGTTTCCTTTGCTATGCAAAAGGTTTTAAGTTTCATTAGGTCCCATTTGTTCATTTTTGTTTTTATTTCCATTTCTCTGTGAGGTGGGTTGAAAAGGATCTCGCTGTTATTTATGTCATAGAGTGTTCTGCCTATGTTTTCCTCTAAGAGTTTTACAGTGTTTGGCCTCACATTTAGGTCTTTAATCCATTTTGAGTTTATTTTTGTGTATGGCGTTAGGGAGTGTTCTAATTTCATTCGTTTACATGTAGCTGTCCAGTTTTCCCAGCACCACTTATTGAAGAGGCTGTCTTTTTTCCATTGTATATTCTTAACTCCTTTATCAAAGATAAGGTGACCATATGTGTCTGGGTTTATCTCTGGGCTTTCTGTCCTGTTCCATGAAGGACAAAAACCACATGATAATCTTAATAGATGCAGAAAAGCATTAGACAAAATTCAATACCCATTTATGATAAAAACCCTCCAGAGCGTAGGCATAGAGGGAACTTAGCTCAACATAATAAAGGCTATATATGACAAACCCACAGCTAACATTGTTCTCAATGGTGAAAAACTGAAACCATTTCCACTAAGATCAGGAACCAGACAAGGTTGCCCACTCTCACCACTATTATTCAACATAGTTTTGGAAGTTTTAGCCACAGCATCAGCGACAAAAAAGAAATAAAAGGAATCCAAATCGGAAAAGAAGAAGTAAAACTGTCACTGTTTGCAGATGACATGATACTATACATAGAGAATCTTAAAGATGTAATCTTAAAGAAAACTACTAGCACTAATCAATGAATTTGGTAAAGTAGCAGGATACAAAATTAATGCACAGAACTCTCTTGCATTCCTATACACTAATGTTGAAAAATCAGAAAGAGAAATTAAGGAAACATTCCCATTTACCATTGCAACAAAAAGAATAAAATGCCTAGGAATAAACCTACCTGAAGAGACAAAAGGCCTGTATGCAGAAAATTATAAGACACTGATGAAGGAAATTAAAGATGACAGAAACAGATGGAGAGATATACCATGTTCTTGGATTCGAAGAATCAACATTGTGAAAATGACTATACTACCCAAAGCAATCTACAGATTCAATGCAATCCCTATCAAACTACCAATGGCATTTTTCACAGAACTAGAACAAAAAATTTCACAATTTGTATGGAAACACAAAAGACCCCGAATAGCCAAAGCAATCTTGAGAAAGAAAACGGAGCTGGAGGAATCAGGTTTCCTGACTTTAGACTATACTACAGAGCTACAGTAATCAAGGCAGTATGGTACTGGCACAAAAACAAGTATAGATCAATGGAATATTGCATTTATAAAACATTCTAGAAAAAAACGGATGATCTGATTTCTTATGTATTAAGTGAACAAGAATTAATCTAAAACCAAATTGTTCTTTGTCTACATTTTTATTACAGTGTATGTAATTTCAATTTTCACGTCAAAATTGTAAAATTTTAGAAATTTTATAAGGGTTAACTTAATATCTTAAAACTCAGATAACTTTGTGATTAAGATTAAATGAAATAATGAATGTAAATGCTCATCAGTTTCAGGTACACAGTAAGCCCTCCATAAATGATAGATACCATGACTGTTATATTTTTTTTCTCCAAATCACATCTTGGAGAGAATTTTAATCCTGACTATTTTCTTTACAGTGTGTCTTGAAAATAATCTAATGTGTTTAAATCCAGAGATGATTTTTTTACTTTAACCAAGTTAATACTTCTTTAAATTGAATTGAGATTTTAATAAACCCCCAAAATGGTTTCCATAGAAAGAAAAGCAGCTAACATCTCCAATTTTAGAAGAGGATTATATAGAAAGACTCAGTATAACTATTGAGTCAATATTCCTGAGAAATAAACCTTGTTAAAGCAGTATCATATAAAGGAAGGTTCTTATCTATTTCTCTATTAAGGATTCCATAATTGCTACTATAAGTTGATCAGCTTCTCCTAGGTTCATTTACTCTGGATTTTATTAATTTAGTATAATAAAATTTTATACATTTTACCATATGGTTCACAAAATTCATAAAGACATGTGATGGGATTCTGTTACTGACTCTTAAATGCATTTTTATTAAAGAGCTAGAGATATTCCTCAGAAAGGTATGGCTAAGAGAATAATCTCAGTTTTAGTCTGCCTATATTCTAAATTTTTATTCCAAATTTTCTGATACTGCCCAAGTGTCTTCTCTGCATGTGTGTCTTTATTCTTTGGATTGAAGCTTTTATGCATCTGGTGTTGTATTCTGCTTTGACTTTGGGGAAAGGTTACGGTTTGTTTTTCTGGGAGGACAAGCTTCCAGCTGCAAATCATTTCCTTAGTTGAATAGAACATCTCTTTCCAAGACTTTTCTCTGTTAGGTCCTGAATGATTCCTACTATGTACAGAAGGGCAAGATTGATTAATGACTTCATCCTCAGTAACCTGTGATCTTAATTATTATTCACAAGGCAAAAATGATACCTACTTATTGATTTTTTACATTAAGGAAAGATATATTAAGTAATACATATTCTTTACGTAGAGTATATGATAGGCAAACCTATAGAAAAATTATGTTGTCTGAGAAAGGTTTTAGTGTACATAACATAAATGACCAACTTTCATTAAGAGTTTATTCTATCGGGCTTCCCTGGTGGCGCATGGTTGAGAGTCCGCCTGCCGATGCAGCGGACACGGGTTCGTGCCCCGGTCCGGGAAGATCCCACATGCAGCGGAGCGGCTAGGCCCGTGAGCCATGGCCGCTGAGCCTGCGCGTCCGGAGCCTGTGATCTGCAACAGGAGAGGCCACAGCAGTGAGAGGCCCGTACCACAAAAAAAAAAAAAAAAAAAAAGAGTTTATTCTGTCTTTTTACTTGCTATTATAAATAAGACAAATTATATATTTAAGTATAAAAGAATTACAAATCAAAAAAAAAATGTTGACTGAATTAACATAATGATAAAAGTACAGAATGTAAAAATTATTCGAAAATATTTGAGGTGTGTACGCTTTTACTCACTCTGATTTTAGTATCTATGTCTGACTGCAGGTAACCACACATAGCTTATTCTTTCCCTTCCATTTTCTACAATTGGCTTTAGAAGCCAAACATAGATTAGATTAAAGAAGTAAGAGATATTTTCCTACTGGTTTTCTCCATAGCAGATAAAAAGGTATATGTGAAATGCATCTGGGTATGTATAAGGAATAATAAGTGTTCATACATTTATTAAACCAAGTACAATGTACTGAGAATAAAAAACAAATATTTGGATCAAAGCCATTTATTGGCTGTATGCTATATGTTAGTAATACAAAAGTTCTGCAGGTATTATAATGAGTAAAAAAATGATTCTGCTAGGGGAAATAGGCAAGTAAGTGACTAAAATCTGGATTAATTCCCCTCAGATAATAAGTACTACAGGAAGAGCAAACTCATCATTGTTTGGCAAGTGCTTTCTCAATTCTAATTTAAGGAAATTTAAATCAGTCAATAATACAGAAAATCATTTGTCTCCAACGGATATGGTTTTCATAAACTTTTTCCCCATAGAAATTGTGTTTTAACTAAATAGGCCTGATCAAAAACTTGATACTGGGAATTCCGTAGTGTTTCAGTAATTTGGACTCTGCACTTCCATTGCTGGGAGCCCAGGTTCTTGTTTTTTTTTTTTTTTTTTGCGGTACGTGGGCCTCTCACTGTTGTGGCCTCTCCCATTGCGGAGCACAGGCTCCGGGCGCGCAGGCTCAGCGGCCATGGCTCACAAGCCCAGCCGCTCCGCGGCATGTGGGATCTTCCCGGACCGGGGCATGAACCCGTGTCCCCTGCATTGACAGGCAGACTCTTAACCACTGCGCCACCAGGGAAGCCCGGGAGCCCAGGTTTGATCCCTGGTTGTTGAACTAAGATCCTGCAAGCCCCATGGTGTGGCCAAAAAAAAAAAAAAAAAAAGTTGATACTAAAGTGAGAGTTTATGAACTGTGATCAGTACTGAGTCGAATGGTCATCCTCTACCCCCCAAAAAAATATGTCCATGAACTTTCCCTTGAAACTTGTGAATGTGACCTTATTTAGTAGAAAGGCCTTTGCAGATATGATTAATATAAGGACTTTGAAATGAGGTGAGCATGGATTATCCAAGTGGACCATAAATTCAATGACAAGTATCCTTAGAAAGATGGTGGGACATTTGAGACAGAGAAGGAAAAAGATGAGATGGCGATATGAAGACCTTAGAAGCAGAGATGGGAGTTTCACAGGCACAAGCCAAGGACTGCCTGGAGCCACCAGAAGCTGGAAAAGGCAAGAAGATTCTCACCTAGATGCTTTGGAGAAAGCACAGCCCTGATAACACCTTGATTTCAGATCTGTTCTCTGGAACTGTGAGAGAACAAATTTACATTGTTTTAAACTGCTAAAATTGCAGTAATTTGTAATGGCAGCCATAGAAAACAAATCATGATCTAATTTGCCTTATTTTGCAAAGCATAGACAATTCTGAAAGTGTTTCAATCACTACAAAGATGAAACTGCATGCAGAAATGTCTATATGAATTACAGTAGGGAAACATTTTTAATTTTTTTTAAAAAAGCTTATGATATAAAAGAAGCTATTGAGGAAAGAAAAGAATATCTCTCATGTAGGTACATATATGTTCAAATTCCTACTGCTTTCTAGAAGCCTTGAAGGCTTCCAGTCAACTTCAGAGACAAAAGCAACCACTGACTGTCCATAAACCATGGGTTTCAATTACTTATTACTGAATAACGAAACAGCCTCAATATTATTGGCTTGAAACAAAAGCTATTTTATTTCTAAGTATTCCGTGGGTGTGTTATTCAGCCTGGGCTCAGTGGGGATGGATCAGCTCTGCTCCACATGGTGTTGACTAGTATAGCTCAACTGGGGCAGAGGATCCAAGATGGCGTCACTCACATGTCTGGGGCTATGGTGCCAGCTGTTGGCTGGGGTCCCTTAGTTCTCTTCCATGTGGCTTCTTTTTCTTTCCACATAGTCTCTCATTATTAAGTATTCTAGCCCAGCCTTTTTTAAAAACTTTATTATTGGCTTCCAAAAATAAGAAAAGAAAAGCTGTAAGATCTCTTACGGCCCAGGCCCAGAATCATGTACCATCCCTTCTGCCTCATTCTATAGATGAAAGCAAGTCAGAGAGCAAACCCAGAGTCAAGGAGAAGGGAATGGACTGTATCTCTTGATGAAAGATTGTTATACACGCACAGGCATAGGAGGAATTATTTGTGGCTGTCTTGCAGACAAACTATTATACAAAGCTCTGCTTTTTCTAATCATTTTCTTTGATGAAATCTAATCCTTTCTCACAGATTACCTCCCATCATTAAATACTGAGCACTTATAATTTATATCAGTCTTTTGGGAATTACGAATATACTACCTAGTGGAATTTGTTGTACTTTTTTCCTTTTTTAAAATTTTGTTGCTTTGTCATGTCAAAAAGATCACAAACTCTTTGAGGAGATAGATGATGTTCTATGTTTCCCTGTACCCCATAACACCAGCACAGCAGGTTTTTAATAAATAAGTGTCTTCCTGATTACAAATGTTGAGTGATAGGAGAATAATGTGCTTAAACTATTTACAGTGTTGTATTAGCATCCACTAGATTGTTTATTGCTAAATCTCTTGCAGAATATTTTGATTAGTTAGTGCTAACCTTTTCCAATACCCCTGCATTTTCCCATGCTTATTATATATATGTGGTTCTAGCTAATGGTTGCCAATGGAAGTGTATATGGGGAATCATATTTAGGAATATTAATTTTAAAAGAGTAATTAGAAAAACACATAAATCCACAAAGTAGTATCAACTTTTTTTGAAGTATGCTAGCATTTTAAAATATGCCTGATTTATGGAAGTCTCAATTGCTTAAATGTTTGCAATATTTTACCATGAAATAAAAATTGTATTCAAAGCTAGTCATAATGCTCAGAGACATAATCAATCATTTGATGATTCACAGTTACCCATGAAATCCAAGCACTGGATCCTCATTTTGAGCATAAGCAGATCTGATAAAGAGGGAGCTGGAAAGGAAGAATTACACAGTGACCTAGACAAAAGTGTCATGTCAGCATTAGCATCAGATAAACTGATTGCAATGGCTGATTGTACTGCTCATAGTGAGAGTTATTTGGAAAATTTGAATGAGAAATCATCTCTTGTCCATCACAGGAATGACAGTTGGTATATATCCAGTCATATTAAACAGTTGTAGAATCACAAAGCTAGACAGGATTTTATGAGATCAGCTGATTTATCCCTTGCCTTGAGATAAAACTTGCATGCCACAAAACCCTCGAGGCACTGAAATTTAATTTATTCTTTGAGAAAAATAAGACCCATTCATGCATTCAACAAATATTTGTGTGTGTGAACTGTATAGGTGCTAGGTATACATCAGGAAATAAAACAAGATCTTTGCCTTTGTGGGACTTGCAGTTTAATAGGGGGGATATAAATGATTCCATGAGTTTCCCCTTTGTCAATAACAATGATCCTTATTTGATTTTATATATTTTTTAAATTGATTTGCTCATACTACAAGAAACTATCCACAAAATGGACCCAATCACTAACAAGTTGTGAATTGTGAGAAAAGAGTTTGGAATTAATTTACATTAAGAAATCATTTCACTTTCAGATGAAAACACTAAGATTCAAAAAGTCTGATTCTTACTTGGAGTAAAACCTTCAGTCCAGTGCTTTTCATTGTTTGCCTGTTCTTTCAAAAACATCTTTCTTTCCCTACATTGACTTAGTTATAGAATGTATTCATACAACATAACACAGTGTCCATGCATTTTAGTTATAAATCTATTGGTCCATGTGACAGAAACCCAAACTGAATAGTTGAAACAAAAAAGGGAGTTTTGTTATAAGGAAATTTCAGTTTCTCAACAAAGACTCCAAAACATGAATAGAGCTAAACTGGGGAAATGAGCACTTAAAACCCATTAGGACTGTTAATATGCCCCTTTTTGTATCCTTCTTTGAAAAGTATCTTATTGATTGAGGTCAGATAGACCTAGTTGTTCCTGGGGCTAAACTGCCTGAGTTCAAATCTTGGCTATTTCACTTCTTAGCTGAATGACTTGGAACAGGTCAATTAAGCTCTCCAATCTCAATTTTCTCACCTATTAAAATTAGGATAATTATAGTAGCTACATGGTAAGATTACAGCAAAACCGTTAAGTGGTATCTGAGATTTGGCACAATGCTTGTCTTACAGGAAGTCTTCAGTAGATGTGATCTACCATTATAAAATGAGAGATGTCAAGAGCTGAGCTGGGGAGAGCTGCGCTGCCACAGTGTGGGAGTAGCTGATTAAGACAGCAAGTCAAATACATACACTACCAAATGTAAAATAGCTAGTGGGAAGCAGCCACAGAGCACAGGGAGATCAGCTCGGTGCTTTGTGACCACCTAGTGGGGTGGGATAGGGAGGGTGGAGGGAGATGCAAGAGGGAGGAGAGATGGGGATATATGTATATGTATAGCTGATTCACTTTGTTATAAAGCAGAAACTAACACACCATTGTAAAGCAATTATACTCCAATAAAGATGTTTTTTTTAAAAAAAAATAAAGACAGCAAGTAAAATGAAAGTAAGAATTAAGGCTTTATTCACCACGCCATAGGAAAAGCAAGTCTATAAAAAAAAAAGTCCTGGCTTATGTAATGTTCAGTTTTTCCCTACAGAACAGCAGCAGGCGAGAGTCAAGTGTATCAGCACAGATGTGGTGCGGAGAACTGTGTTGGTGCTAGAGGAACCCCGATCAAAAGGCTCCTGAAGTTTTATGGACCTGAGTGGGGAGTGGAGGGGAAGGAAGAAAGGAAGGGCTACGAATGGAAAAGTATTGAGTGTTAAGTTAGAATGAAATAAAGCGTCCTCAAGGTTACCCCTTTCTGTGAATAGGATGTTCTTGGCAGGATGTTCTCGGAGCCCAGGGCTCTGATAGCGAAGCTTCTGAATGGAGGCTCCTGGGCTAACAATGCAGATATTACATAAAAGTAAAAAGGGGTCTGAGTTCTTGACTGCAATGCCCTTCAGCAGGCCTGTCAGGTAAAGCCTTTGTAATTGCCTAAAAATCATACATAGGTTTTTAGCCAGGGGCTGGACTTCTCAAGAGGATCTCTGTTCTTAAGAGGGCTTTCTCCTAAATGGACTCTGTTTCATCCCTGGAAGTTCCAACAGTTTCTATTCCATGGGTATTTTGTGGTTCTCTCTCTAATGAGATAGAATACATACATGCCTTAAAAGGAGACCTGGAATATAAGAAGCACCTATCATAGGTAACATATTACTCTTATTATTGCTACTGTTGTTCTTGTTGTTATATAATTGTTCAAATTATAGCTCTAATATGACCACTTATTCTGTTCTCTACAGAGTTAGGTAAGATCATCATTCCTCATATTGAAGGCTTTTGAAAAGCATTCCTTGATCTTTATTATGCAGAGCTCACCCATCTGTACCCAGAAAGAATGAGTGTTGCAAATCCTCCTCATTCCAAATTTAAAAAAAAAAAAAAAAAAGCTCAGTTATTAGCTGGCAGCACAGTGTCTTGGCTATATAATTGAGATCCTCATTTAAGGCATCATTTAAGAAACAGTAAATGATTACTGTAAGATGTATTGTTTCCTTTTTTTTTAAACATCTTTATTGGAGTATAATTGCTTTACAATGGTGTGTTACTTTCTGCTTTATAAAAAAGTGAATCAGTTATACATATACATATGTCCCCATATCTCTTCCTTCTTGCGTCTCCCTCCCTCCCTCCCTATCCCACCCCTCTAGGATGCGGCTGCTTCCCACTAGCTAGCTATTTTACGTTTGGTAGCGTATATATGTCCATGCCACTCTCTCACTTTGTCCCAGCTTACCCTTCCTCCTCCCTGTGTCCTCAAGTCCATTCTCTACTAGGTCTGCATCTTTATTCCCGTCTTGCCCCTAGGTTCTTCATGACCTTTTTTTTTTTTTTTAGATTCCATATATATGTGTTAGCATATGGTATTTTTCTGTTTCTGACTTACTTCACTCTGTAGGACAGTCTCTAGGTCCATCCACCTCACTACAAATAATTCACTTTCATTTCTTTTTATGGCTGAGTAATATTCCATTGTATATATGTGCCACATCTTCTTTATCCATTCATCTGTTGATGGACACTTCGGTTGCTTCCATGTCCTGGCTATTATAAATAGAGCTGCAATGAATATTGTGGTACATGACTCTTTTTGAATTATGGTTTTCTCAGGGTATGTGCCCAGTAGTGGGATTGCTGGGTCATATGGTAGTTCTATTTTTAAATTTTTAAGGAACCTCCATACTGTTCTCCATAGTGGCTGTATCAATTTACATTCCCACCAACAGTGCAAGAGGGTTCCCTTTTCTCCACACCCTCTCCAGCATTTATTGTTTGTAGATTTTTTGATGATGGCCATTCTGACTGCTGTGAGATGATATCTCATTGTAGTTTTGGTTTGCATTTCTCTAATGATTAATGATGTTGAGCATTCTTTCATGTGTCTGTTGGCAATCTGTATATCCTCATTGAAGAAATGTCTCCTAAGGTTTTCTCCCCATTTTTGAATTGGGTTGTTTGTTTTTTTAATACTGAGCTGCATGAGCTGCTTGTAAATTTTGGAGATTAATCCTTTGTCAGTTGCTTCATTTGCAAATATTTTGTTGCATTCTGAGGGTTGTCTTTTCATCTTGTTTATGGTTTCCTTTGCTGTGCAAAAGCCCTTAACTTTCATTAGGTCCCATTTGTTTATTTTTGTTTTTATTTCTATTTCTCTAGGAGGTGGGTCAAAAAGGATCTTGCTGTGATTTATGTCATAGAGTGTTCTGCCTATGTTTTCCTTTAGGAGTTTGATGGTGTCTGGCCTTACATATGGGTCTTTGATCCATTTTGAGTTTATTTTTGTGTATGGTGTTGGGGAGTGTTCTAATTTCATTCTTTTACACGTAGCTGTCCAGTTATTCCAGCACCACTATTGAAGAGGCTGTCTTTTCTCCACTGTATGTTCTTGCCGTCCGTATCAAAGATAAGGTGACCATATGTGCGTGGGTTTATCTCTGGACTTTCTATCCAGTTCCATTGATCTATATTTGTGTTTCTGTGCAAGTACCATACTGTCTTGATTACTGTAGCTTTATAGTATAGTCTGAAGTCAGGAAGCCTGATTCCTCCAGCTCTGTTTTTCTTTCTCAATATTGCTTTGGCTATTCGGGGTCTTTTGTGTTTCCATACACATTGTGACATTTTTGTTCTAATTCTTTGAAAAATGCCAGTGGTAGTTTGATAGGGATTGCATTGAATATGTAGATTGCTTTGGGTAGTAGAGTCATTTTCACAATGTTGATTCTTCCAATCCAAGAACAAGGTATATCTCTCAATCTATTTGTATCATCTTTAATTTCTTTCATCAGTGTCTTATAATTTTCTGCATACAGGTCTTTTGTCTCCCTAGGTAGGTTTATTCCTAGGTATTTTATTCTTTTTGTTGCAGTGGTAAATGGGAGTGTTTCCTTAATTTCCCTTTCTGATTTTTCAACATTAGTGTATAGGAACGCAAGAGATTTCTGTGCATTAATTTTGAATCCTGCTACTTTACCAAATTCATTGATTAGCTCTAGTAGTTTTCTGGTGGCATCTTTAGGATTCTCTATGTATAGTATCATGTCATCTGCAAACAGTGACACCTTTACTTCTTCTTTTCCAATTTGTATTCCTTTTATTTCTTTTTCTTCTCTGATTGCTGTGACTAAAACTTCCAAAACTATGTTGAATAATAGTGCTGAGAGTGGGCAACCTTGTCTTTTCCAGATCTTAGTGGAAATGGTTTCAGTTTTTTCACCATTGAGGATAATGTTGGCTGTGGGTTTCTCATATATGGCCTTTATTATATTGAGGAAAGTTCCCTCTCTGCCTACTTTCTGGAGGGTTCTTATCATAAGTCGGTGTTGAATTTTGTCGAAAGCTTTCTCTGCATCTATTGAGATGATCACATGGTTTTTCTCCTTCAATTTGTTAATATGGTGTATCACATTGATGGATTTGTGTATATTGAAGAATCCGTGCATTCCTGGAATAAACCCCACTTGATCATGGTGTATGATCCGTTTAATGTGCTGTTGGATTCTGTTTGCTAGTATTTTGTTGAGAATTTTTGCATCTATGTTCTTCAGTGTGATATTGGCCTGTAGTTTTCTTTCTTTGTGACATCTTTGTCTGGTTTCGGTATCAGTGATGGTGGCCTCACAGAATGCGTTTGGGAGTGTTCCTCCCTCTGCTATATTTTGGAAGCGTTTGAGAAGGATAGGTGTTAGCTCTTCTCTACATGTTTGATAGAATTCACCTGTGAAGCCATCTAGTCCTGGGCTTTTGTTGGAAGATTTTTAATCACAGTTTCAATTTCAGTGCTTGTGATTGGTCTGTTCATATTTTCTATTTCTTCCTGGTTCAGTCTCAGAAGGTTGTGCATTTCTAAGAATTTGTCCATTTCTTCCAGATTGTCCATTTTATTGGCATATAGTTGCTTGTAGTAATCTCTCATGATCCTTTGTATTTCTGCAGTGTCAGCTGTTACTTATCCTTTTTCATTTCTAATTCTATTGATTTGACTCTTCTCCCTTTTTTTCTTCATAAGTCTGGCTAATGGTTTATCAATTTTATTTATCTTCTCAAAGAACCAGCTTTTAGTTTTATTGATCTTTTCTATCGTTTCCTTCATTTCTTTTTCATTTATTTCTGATCTGATCTTTATGATTTCTTTCCTTCTGCTAACTTTGGGATTTTTTTGTTCTTTCTCTAATTGCTTTAGGTATAAGGTTAGGTTGTTTATTTGAGATGTTTCTTGTTTCTTAAGTTAGGATTGTATTGCCATAAACTTCCCTCTTAGAACTGCTTTTGCTGCATCCCATAGGTTTTGGGTCGTCATGTTTTCATTGTCATTTGTTTCTAGGTAGTTTTTAATTTCCTCTTTGATTTATTCAGTGATCTCTTGGTTATTAAGTAGTGTGTTGTTTAGCCTCCATGTGTTTGTATTTTTTACAGATCTTTTCCTGTAATTGATATCTAGTCTCATAGCGTTGTGGTCGGAAAAGATACTTGATACAATTTCAGTTTTCTTAAATTTACCAAGGCTTGATTTGTGACCCAAGATATGATCTATCCTGGAGCATGTTGCATGAGCACTTGAGAAGAAAGTGTATACTGATGTTTTTGGATGGAGTGTCCTATAAATATCAATTAAGTCCATCTTGTTTAATGTATCATTTAAAGCTTGTGTTTCGTTATTGATTTTCATTTAGGATGATCTGTCCATTGGTGAAAGTGGGGTGTTAAAGTCCCCTACTATGAATGTGTTACTGTCGATTTCCCCTTTTATGGCTGCTAGCATTTGCCTTATGTATTGAGGTGCTCCTATTTGGGTGCGTAAATATTTACAATTGTTATATCTTCTTTTTGGATTGATCCCTTGATCATTATGTAGTGTCCTTCTTTGTCTCTTTTAATAGTCTTTGTTTTAAAGTCTATTTTGTCTGATATGAGAATTTCTATTCCAGCTTTCTTTTGATTTCCATTTGCATGGAATATCTTTTTCCATCCCCTCACTTTCAGTCTGTATGTGTCCCTAGGTCTCAAGTGGGTCTCTTGTAGACAGCATATATATGGGTCTTGTTTTTGTATCCATTCAGCCAGTCTGTGTCTTTTGGTTGGAGCATTTAATCCATTTACATTTATGGTAATTATCAATATATATGTTCCTATTACCATTTTCTTAATTGTTTTGGGTTTGTTATTGTAGGTCATTTCCTTCTCTTGTGTTTCCTGCCTAGAGAATTTCCTTTAGCATTTGTTTTAAAGCTGGTTTGGTTGTGCTGAATTCTCTTAGCTTTTGCTTTTCTGTAAAGTTTTTAATTTCTCCATCAAATCTGAATGAGATCCTTGCTGGGTAGAGTAATCTTGGTTTTAGAGTTTTCTCCTTCGTCACTTTAAATATGTCCTGCCAGTCCCTTCTGGCTTACAGAGTTTCTGCTGAAAGATCAGCTGTTAACCTTATGGGGATTTCCTTGTGTGTTATTTGTTGTTTTTCCCTTGCTTTTAATATTTGTTCTTTGTATTTAATTTTTAATACTTTGATTAATATGTGTCTTGGCATGTTTCTCCTTGGATTTATCCTGTATGGGACTCTCTATGCTTCCTGGACTTGATTAACTATTTCCTTTCCCATATTAGGGAAATTTTCATCTATAATCTCTTCAAATATTTTCTCAGTCCCTTTCTTTTTCTCTTCTTCTTCTGGGACCCCTATAATTCGAATGTTGGTGTGTTTAATGTTGTCCCAGAGGTCTCTGAGACTGTCCTCAATTTTTTTCATTCTTTTTTCTTTATTCTGCTTTGCAGTAGTTATTTCCACTATTTTATCTTCCAGGTCACTTATCGGTTCAGCTGTGTCAATTATTCTGCTATTGATTTCTTGTAGCAAATTTTGAAATTCATTTATTGTGTTGCTCATTATTGTTTGTTTGCTCTTTAGTCCTTCTAGGTCCTTGTTAAACGTTTCTTATATTTTCTCCATTCTGTTTTCAAGATTTTGGATCATCTTTACTATCACTACTCTGAATTCTTTTTCAGGTAGACTGACTAGTTCCTCTTCATTTTTTTGGTCTGGTGGGCTTTTACCTTGCTCCTTCATCTGCTGTATTTCTCTGTTTTCTCATTTTGCTTAACTTACTGTGTTTGGAGTCTCCTTTTCACAGGCTGCAGGGTCATAGTTCCAATAGTTTTTGGTGTCTTCCCCCAGTGGCTAAGGTTGGTTCAGTGTCTTGTGTAAGCTTCTTGCTGGAGGGGCCTAGTGCCTGTGTTCTGGTGGGTGGGGCTGGATCTTGTCTTTCTGGTGGACAGGTCCACGTCTGGTGGTGTGTTTTGGGGTATCTGTGGCCTTATTATGATTTTAGGCAGCCTCTCTGCTAATGGGTGGGGTTGTGTTCCTGTCTTGCTAGTTGTTTGGCATAGTGTGTCCAGCACTATAGCTTGCTGGTTGGTGAGTGGAGCTGGGTCTTGGCACTGCGATGGAGATCTCTGAGAGATTTTCGCCATTTGATATTATGTGGTGCTGGAAGGTCTTTGGTGGACCAATGTCCTGAAGTTGGCTCTCCCACCTCAGTGGCACAGCCCTGATGCCTGGCTGGAGCACCAAGAGCCTGTCCTCCACACAGCTCAGAATAAAAGGGAGGAAAAAAAGAAAGAAAAAAGAAGATAAAATGAAATAAAGTAAAATAAAATAATGTTATTAAAATAAAGAATAATTATTAAGAAAAAATTTTTTTTTTTTTTTTTGTGGTACACAGGCCTGTCACTGTTGTGGCCTCTCCCGTTGCTGAGCACAGCCTCCGGACGTGCAGGCTCAGTGGCTATGGCTCACGGGCCCAGCCGCGCCGTAGCATGTGGGATCTTCTGGCACTGGGGCACGAACCCGTGTCCCCTGCATCCGCAGGTGCACTCTGAACCACTGCGCCATCAGGGAAGCTCAAGAAAAAAAAAAAATTTAAGTAATTAAAAAAAAAAAAAACAGAACCCTAGGACAAATGGTAAAAGCAAAGCTATACAGACAAAATCACACACAGGAGCATACAGATACACACTCACAATATGAGGAAAAGGGGAAAATATAATATATATTGCTCCCAAAGTCCACCTCCTCAATTTGGGATGATTCCTTGTCTATTCAGGTATTCCACACAGGCAGGGTACATCAAGTTGATTTTGGAGCTTTAATCCGCTGCTTCTGAGGCTGCTGGGAGAGAGTTCCCTTTCTCTTCTTTGTTCGCACAGCTCCCGGGGTTCAGCTTTGGATTTGGCCCCGCCTCTGCGTGTAGGTCGCCGGAGGGCGTCTGTTCTTCGCTCAGACAGGACGGGGTTAAAGGAGCAGCTGCTTTGGGGACTCTGGCTCACTCAGGCCTGGGCGGAGGGAGGGGCACGGAGTGCGGGGCGGGCCTGCGGCGGCAGAGGCCGGCGTGACGTTGCACCAGCCCGAGGTGTGCCGTGCGTTCTCTGGGGGAAGTTGTCCCTGGATCACAGGACCCTGGCAGTGGCGGGCTGCACAGGCTCCCCGGAAGGTGGGTGTGGATAGTGACCTGTGCTCGCACACAGGCTTCTTGGTGGAGGCAGCAGCAGCCTTAGCGTCTTCTGCCTGTCTCTGGGGTCCGTGCTGATAGCCGCGGCTCGCGCCATCTCTGTAGCTCCTTTAAGCTGCGCTCTGAATCCTCTCTCCTCGCGCACCAGGAAACAAAGAGGGAAGAAAGTCTCTCGCCTCTTCGACAGCTCCAGAGTTTTTCCCGGACCCCTTCCCAACTAGCTGTGGCGCACTAACCCCCTGCAGGCTGTGTTCACGCCGCCAACCCCAGTCCTCTCCCTGGGATCCGACCTCCGAAGCCCGAAACCTGAGCCTCTGCTCCCAGCCCCGCCCGCCTCGGCGGGTGAGCAGACAAGCCTCTGGAGCTGGTGAGTGCAGGTCGGCACCGATCCTCTGTGCGGGAATCTCCCCGCTTTGGCCTCTGCACCCCTGTTGCAGCGCTCTCCTCTGTGGCTCTGAAGCCCCGCCCCCCCCCCCCCCCGCCCTCCGCCACCTGCAGCCTCCGCCCGCGAAGGGGCTCCTAGTGTGTGGAAAGCTTTCCTCCTTCACAGCTCCCTCCCACTGGCGAAGGCCCATCCCTATCCTTTTGTCTCTGTTTTTTCTTTTTTCTTTTGCCCTGCCCAGGTACGTGGGTACTTTCTTGCCTTTTGGGGGGTCTGAGGGCTTCTGCCAGCGTTCACTAGGTGTTCTTTAGGAGTTGTTCCATGTGTAGATGTATTTCTGATGTATTTGTGGGGAGGAAGGTGATCTCCGTGTCCTATTTTTCCGCCATCTTGAAGCTCCTCCCTTTATTTTCTTGTTTAAAGATCATCTAAATTGGGCTTCCCTGGTGGCGCAGTGGTTGAGAGTCCGCCTGCCGATGCCGGGGACACGGGTTCATGCCCCGGTCCGGGAAGATCCCACATGCCGCGGAGCGGCTGGGCCCGTGAGCCATGGCCACTGAGCCTGCGCGTCCGGAGCCTGTGCTCCGCAACGGGAGAGGCCATAACAGTGAGAGGTCCGCGTACCGCAAAAAAAAAAAAAAAAAGAAAATCATCTAAATTTGTTTAGTACTCAAAAAAATTTGAAGTCCCCCTTTGTCCCAGGAATTATGTATTTAATAAAGTGGAGGATACAAAACAGCAATCCTTCCTGACTCCATGGAAACTTACAGATAATTGGTACAATAAATGTTAATCATAAAAAATACAGATTAAAAAACTTAACTGTGATATTACTGTAAAGAGAGGAGCATGATGCTGTATTGGAGTGACATGAGCTAGCTTGGGGGTGGGTCAGGTTGTCAGGGAAGGTTTACCCCAAGCTATAGATGTTTACATTGAGATCTAAAGGATGAGTAAGAGTGAATTCAGTAATTCCTTGAAGAATGGCAGGTTCCTAAGATTATTCCAATCAATGAAGACTTTATATTCAAAGTTATTGGTTCTCACGTTTGGCTAAACTTTGGAATCATCTTGGAAACTTTAAAAAATACTGATACCTGAACCTGAAAAATAAAATACTGATACCTGGATCACATGCCCAGAAAGTCTGATTTAATTGGCATGGCATATGGCTTTCGCATTGGGATGTTTTTTAACTCCCCAAGTGGTTCTTTTATACTTCTATGCTTCAGAAACAGTTTAAATCCTTAAGGCAGGAGAATTATGCCTAACTCGCGAAACTGAGGGAAGACTAGTGTGGTTGGAGTCCAAAGAATGACAGGAAATGTGATATGACCTGAGACTGACTGTAACATGTGACACATCACACAGGTTTTGGTTGGCCACATTAGAAGTCTGGTCTTTTTCTGGAGAAAAATAGATAACTATGGGAAGAACTTAGGCAGAGGACATCATATCTACCTGTATGTTTATGTTTTCAGTGTAGAGTAAAGATTGTAAAAGAGAAGCTATGAAGTTAGCTTGGACTATGATGGTGGTAAGGAGATGCTGTGAAGTGGATTTGAGAGGTTTTTTTTAAGGAGTTGAAATTGGCAGACTGGCAGTTGATTAAATATGAGAGATGACAAGACTGACTTCTTGGTTTCTGACTAGTAGAACCGGATGGATGCTAAGGGGTAGATTGTGAGCTTAATCTTATGATATTGGAGGTGCCTTTGAGATATTTAAGCAGAGATGTTGAAGAGATAGAATATAAGGAGACATCTGAGCATGAGATTTTCGGTTGTTTGGGAACAAAGTTCTAAAGTGCAATAGCTTTACATTAAACCTTTTAAGTTTTATAAAAATCATTATTTTAGTTGTATAAAACACTATTGTAATAGGCAGTGGGCACCTACAAATAATTAAGATAAGGAGAAAGGAAAGACTGAGAATTCTAATGTGATTTTAAAATGAAGATCCCTTTAAAACATCTCAAGGTAGCATGGAATGAAAGAGAAGAAATCCAGCAACTTTTATCAGATTGTAATCATTAAATGCTAAAATATTATTAGGAAGAAAATTCTGATCAGAAAGAAAAGGAGAGCTAATTGAATTTTAGTGACAGGAGTCATCCTGAAGCAGCACAAAAATTGTCAGGGGTACAATATTACAGTAGGACACAATATCAGGTTGGGCATATTTTGTTTTTTATTCAGCTTAAACTAGAGACTAGCCAAAAAGATAGAAGAATAAAGAGGACAGCAGGAGTTTCAATGTATGCATTCGTTTATCAGATATCTATTAGGACCTATCATGTACCAGTACACCAATGCTATGATAAGGACTACGGCTACAACAATAGACAAAGTAAGAATTATTCAGCTTCACAGAGTTTATAATCTCCTATGCTACTTAAAACAAGAAAAATAAAAGAGTTTATTTGAGAAAGTGTCCCTAGTTAGCTTTTGCAAAGGAAGCCAGTAAAAAGAATGCCTTTATCTGATGAGGTTAAGTAGCCATTCTGTGAGATTGCATTTGCTGGGTGGTAGGGCATGTCTTAGGGCAGTGGAGATTCTGATTTAATTGTTCTGGGATTAGGCAGGGCATCAGAATTTTATAAAGCTCTCCGGTTATTCTAATATGCAGCCAAAGTTGAGAAGTATGTTTAGCTTTAGAAGTATGTTCCATCACTAAGAGTAGTGACTCCAGATGATGAGGCTGAGAAAGGAACAACAACCAAAAAATGCTGATTATATAGGAATAATAATAATGAACACTTCTTCAGTTTTTATGTGCCAAGAACCCTGCTAAACACTTGACATATATTAAGTCAGTTAACAGTCCCACCAGTCCTTATGAGGAAGCCTTTTTTTTTTTGGCGGGGGTGGTACGCGGGCCTCTCACGGCTGTGGCCTCTCCCGTTGCGGAGCACAGGCTCTGGACGCGCAGGCTCAGCGGCCATGGCTCACGGGCCCAGCCGCTCCGCCGCATGTGGGATCCTCCCGTACCGGGGCACGAACCCGTGTCTCCTGCATCGGCAGGCGGACTCCCAACCAGTGCGCCACCAGGGAAGCCCGAGGAAGCCATTTTTACTCTTCGCATTTGAGAGGAAACAGAGGCCCAGTGGCCACACCCAGCAAGTGTCAGAGCAGGTCCTTGAACATAAGCAGTCTGATTCTGGAGTTCCTGATCTTAACCACTATGCTGTATTTTCTCTAAATATAGTGTAATAGTAACTTTACACTAAGAATTATAAACAAAGTGAAAATATATAATAATGGCAGAGTATTATTAAACCAGTCACATACCAGTTGATAACTGAGTGGTTATTATAGCGCCATAAACACCTTTGAGCTATTTCTTCATATATATATACAGAGAGATAGATATGGATATATAGCTTCTCCCGTTTATAGTCTTAATTTGTGGAAATCAGTTAACAAGTTTGTCTTGTTGTACATGTACATGGTTACATAGTACAGAAGGTTTTGTCTTCAGCAGCAATGCAGGGAGATATAAGCTGTAGAATCAGGTAATTTTTTTTTTTTCTGACTTTTCATTTTCTCCTGAAGGAAACTCTAATCGAAAGAACGACTTCTACTTCATGGTAATGACCAAGCTGTAGGATTAAAATCTTAGGAGGAAATACTCATCCCCTGGGGAACAAGTCTAACAAATTGAACCTATTTTACAGGTGGAAATACCATAAAGAAAATTATTATTGGAAGGATTACTGACACACTGTGTTCTATACATGTCAAAGAAAAAAAAATTCCGATTTAACTCTATAAAACATGTATCTGAGCCAACCTGGCATATGTATTTTTTTCTTACACTTTCTATCCCATTACAGAAGTAATATCTACCAAATAATGCTGTGCACGTCTAAACGGCTAGCTTTCAGCTACTTCGTCATGCTGTGGTCGTTCCGTCTTTTCCTCTGAAGGCTGAGAAAGCAAATAAAGGAAACATAGTGCTTGGGAGCATATAGCCCCAGTGCTGTGGACATTATGTGTCCTGAAGTTGGAACTTTGGTACTATAGCCAGGCTTGGTTTGTTCCATATGAATACAGTCTAGTACATGTAGGGGATTCTGTTTGGTATTCAATTAAGAGCTCTCTTGACTCCTGTTATTAAAGCTTATAAACTATTGAGTGTAAAATTAAACAGTTCAGCTCTTTTTGACATTGTAACATTGCCTGAAAAATAGTGATGTAAAACCCAAGTCAAATGTCATTCTTTAAAGCCCATGGGCAAATAAAAAGTGAAAACATTGAGGGGAAAAGAGTAAATGTCTAAAACTTGGTCATTTACTAATGACACAGTATATAATGTTAGGAACATGCTACTGTGCTCATGCAAATACATCAACCAGTTTGTTGAACACAGCTATTACATTGATTTTAACAGAAAGCTGCAGGGTTATTATTGCTAAAGCTCCAATGAAGGAAATAATTAAAACTTTAAGCATTTTAGGGTTTTAAAATTAGTTTAGGCAATAACCAGAAAATACTATAGGAAATAGATACTCTGTAATTGAAAGGAAATTGAATTGGTCTTTATTTTTTTAATCCCTTTTAAATTTTCTCTAGACTGCCAGACCATGGAAGACAGAGAATCTCGTTTTGCTATCAGCAGTGTGACTTTCTGTAAATCTCATGTGCTGCAGAGACCACTTTTATTATTTGTACTTAGAAAGTGCTCAGCTGAATAGATAGTATTATGAAATTTCGTGTGCATTATCTTTGTTAGTCTCTAGCCTCATTGTTTAAAACTAAAACAGAAACACAATCAGACAAAAACAGCCTTCTCCACACGAGCAAAGTCAAGTTAAAGACATTTCAAACAATGAAACCAGAGAAGTTGTTAGATAAGTCTCACACTTGAACCTGAGTGAAATTCTTTTAGTTCTTATCAAACCTATGCCTGTCAATCTTGCTATGCTGCAAGGACTGTGACCCATTGTAGATACAAACTCAGTGTAGATCTGTGTGAACCTAACTCATTTTTCTTGCTTATTATTGGAAGGAGTTTTTACAATCAAACAAAATAGCTTGAAGTGAATCTCAGGGAGGTGACTGGATATGAACAGAAATTAAGGAGTCTTAAAACTTGAGTAATCCTTCAAAAAGGTGTGTATAATCAGCCTTTCCCTTATAATGAGGATAATAATGACACCTTCCTCATTGGGTGGTTTTGAGAATAAATTAATTAATATATGCAAAGCTCTCTGACGATTAGCACATACTGTGCACTATGTATGTGTTATAATAATTTTTATAAAAGTGACATTGATGGTGATGATTTTGCCTTTTAAATTTTATTGCCAGAATATGAATTCACTCACTATTATATTGAGCCAGCCATTTAACAGTACCGAGGCTTATTTTCCTTGACTATTAAAATCGGAATACTATCTTCTCTACCTTCCTTAAATAGATCGTGTTTATGAAAAGAATTTTTTAAGCTATGAAACAGTACAGCAACGAACAATACTGAATCTGGACTTTAAAAAGCAATAGTTACACGTATATATATGGCTGAGTCACTTTGTTGTACACCTGAAACTAACACAACATTGTTAATCAACTATACGCCAATATAAAATAAAAAGTTAAAAGCACATCAGTTTAAATCCTAATTTCATCTCTTTGTAAATAAGTGACCTTAACTGAATCCTTAACTTTTATGTCTATAAAGTAATATTGATAACAGCACCATCTCATAAAGTTATTTTGAGTCTTAAATGAGATCATGTATGAAAAGCTCAGTACCATGGCTGACGCATAGAAAGTATTCCAAAAAATGTAAAAAAAAAAAAAAAAGTTCTATTCAATGTAGGAAATGAATATTATTGTAATTTTTAAATGATTTCTTTGTTACAACCTATGTTGATATGTGATGAGTGGATATACTTTATTTCTAGTTTTCCAGAGAATCTGTATCCTGAAATATCTCTGTATCAAAATTTCATCTCTAGTTTTTGGTGACCACAGCTAACATTCAGATAACATTAAGTATTGGAGTGGGTGAATATGCAGGAATACCTGAGTTAAGTAAAAGGAGTTACCAGTCTTAAAATATAGACTGTTGTTATTAAGAACAGGAACAACTTTTCAACTTTCTAAGTACTATAATCAAAAGACATGTGAGTCAGATGGCAAAAAAAAAAAGAAAGAAAGAAAACAGAAAGGTGAAAAACCTTCATAAAGCAGAAGAGAAAATTATATGGCCTGTAGTATATATGAGAGAATCTGGCCAAACAATAAAAAAACTTCATATCAACTTATTGACCTGCCCACCATGCACACACTTGATATTAAAAATAAACCTCCAAGGAAAGACTTTTATTGGCTCGGGTCAGACGACCAACTGTTAACAATTGCTAAACCAGAGAGTCAGAGTCATGAAAAAATTTGGATGATTTGGAACACTTGTCTAGGGATGGAAAAAGAAAGCAATTCTCCAAAAGGAGGGATGGGGTTCGTGGCCATGCATGGTCACTGGTAGAAATCAGTGTGAATAAAAAGAAAAAAAAGAGAGAGAGAGGAAGGGGAGAGAAGAGAGAGAGAGATAAGAAACACTATATATAGTACAAATAGTACTATAGTATATTAGTATAGTTTAAACTATAGTTTAAGTCACTGCCCAGGTCGGAAGATAAGATACAGCCACCTCCTTACCTCCTCCAAATGCTTTTTCGTTACTGTTATTTCAAACCCCCAAACACTAGAATGCTCTAGAATTTTTCAATCATTGACTGTATTTAGTTATGTTTAAAGGAAGACATAATTAAGAAGAAGCTGGAAATTATATATTTTTAACTGTTTGTCCAGAACATTGTTGAAACAAACTAGTCAGCAGGTTTTGTTGATATTCCAGTAGTAAATATTTTGACTAGTCAATACACCAAAATGCTATGTTCAGGCTGGCACTAACAGATGTCATTTGTCAATATTTAGGCAAACTGACAGTAGGTTCACCAAACTTAAAAAACAACTCCAAGGGAGAAAAAACCCTGTGTTTACTTTGGCAGGTTAAACGTATTAGTCATGAATAAGATCATGTCCTAAAAGCTATTAATTTAACTTAGAATTAAGTAATATAATGGTAAAAGACGGATAGCACATTGGAAATTTAGCTTTTCACTTCGTTTTAGATCTCTTTTTCCACCAATATTATTTGGTCTAGGGAAATAAAACCTTGAAGAAGTAATTAGAAAAAGTGCACGTCAATAAATGTAATTGAGGATAGACTTCGGTTGACCTCAGAAGAGAACAAAAGCTCAAAAGAAATTTCATAAGGTTTTAAATTTGGCAAGAGGTCTACAGTATCTCTGATAACTAGACTTTCAACACATTTGGATTTGCTAATTGGATCTAAGTTCTAATTAGACTTTTATATAACTAAAAATGACACATCACTGTATGAATTTAATGTGCTTTTGCAGTTGAAACCAACAATTAGCAGCCTTTTTCAAATTATTTTAATAAGAAAAATGCTGGCTTTTTGTTTACATTGTGACATCCACTTCTCTTAAGATATATTGTATACATTTTAGTTTTCTCAAATACCATTTGTGGAGCTCAAAGAGAAACTTGTGTTTTAATGGGAAGCATCCAAATTGTTTATTTGTGAGGGAGACTTGCCAGTATGTTAATGACTTCAGAAGCCACAACAAAACACAATGCAAGGAAATAATAGTCTTTTGGAGGAAGCAGCACAAATAACCAGGTGCCCCTGTAAACCATTCAGTTAACCAAAACAATCTTTGAATATGACTAAAAGTCTGTTACATTTTTAAAGCATGCAAGTATGGAATAAGTTCCCAAATGTAAAGGCTCATGGAGCTGGTATCAGGATTAATAGTATGATGTATCTTCCCAAGATGTGCATTGCAAAATTCTCTTTGCAGCTTTGCTTCTTGGGCAGATATCTGCTAATCCAAGTCACAGCACCTCTCTTTCCTCCTTACTTTTGAATTGAGAGTCACCCATTTTTATCCCATTGTGATTTATAGGAAGTAATTTTAAGACTGGTAGTCCTCAGGTTTGGATATTACAAGACATAAGAACTACGTGAGAATGTAAAATTAAACCAGTATTTTGGAGAGCAAAGAGCAGTTAATCGTTGCAAGACTTTAAGGAAACGGCTGCTGCCAAAGTCTTCCAGACAGATTGATAACACTGACAAAAAAGGCAAATTACATTGTTTTATGTACTGTGAATACTTGAAAACAACAAAGCCATACAGATGATTTTTTTTTCCTCAAGTAAAAGCTGTAACCCCTCTAACCACATTAAAAATCTTACAGTTTTATGTTCTGTTAAAAGCAGTGTAAGATCTAATTAAAACCACTGAAACTGTAAAAAAAAATCTAACTTGTGTAGTAATTGGTATATTAGAACAGGCATTATGCTAGAATTATATGTGCTCTTATTTTTCCAATTAGTGTGTTACTGGGACTGAGTTATTGGTGTATTTATAACTCCTCATTAAGTCACATGTCCTCAGTGAGTCCCCTAAAGCATGTTGGATACTGTCATATGCCATACGATGATATTTAAAAGCAGGAGATAGCATAGCATTTTTGCTTGCTTCATTTGCTATTAAACAGGAAAAGCTGCACAGGACACTTCCTGTTATCAGTGACTCCAAGATTTATCCCACATTTCTCTGAAAGGCCTATATATAGGTGATTGGACTGTTCTTCAGGCAGAAAAGTGACCAAGCTATTTCATCTTTCAGCTTGGGTGCTGGACTCCTGTCACAGGGCTGAATGGGTCCCTGACTGACAAGAAACTGGAGAATAACATGCGTGGAGTGGTCCTACGTGTGGTGACTGTTCTGGTAGGTCTGATCTGCCCCTTGCAGTTTTGGATTCTAGATGTTCCTTTATCCTCCATTTCTTTATGTTTCATTAACTGATGTCATAATACTAAAGGAGCTGACTGTGCATTCTAAGGGATTTGTAATGGTCATGTTTTCCAACCTTCAATTTATGTGGATCAGAATCAGATTTTTACAGGCTTTTCCTTTAATTACAGTACTTTTGTCATAACTTTCTTAGACATTTTAGGCCAGATTTCCATCCTTCTACAGTTTCCTACACATGATAAAGTGAAGTTATCTCTCAGGCATTCTCTCACTGAAGCCCTATGGTCTATGTAAATGAAGATAACCATGCCAAATAAGGGTAGATTTGATCAAACACAGTACATTCAGTAACACTAAAACATTAGCGGACTAAGAATATTTTTCTGGGAAGGACCTACTTCAAAGTAAAAATCATCCAGTTGTTTCGTAAATAGTATTTATTATCAACCGTATTCAAGCTCAGTGCTGATTTCTGGGGACAGTGGTGGTTAAAACGGACAGATATGATTCTGTCTTAAAAGAGCGTATCATCTAGTGATTCTGTGGCTATTACATGGAATTATACATGTGAAACATTTATTACAAATTCATTTACTTGGTATAAAAAACAATAAATGGTAACTGTTTTCATTATTCTATACATTATTATTTTCTCACATGATACACAAAATAAGATGTCAAAAGAAATAGTCTTCAACAGTAAAATACTCACATGGGTACTATCTAAATAGCCATAAAACATGAAGACATGTATTCTCCCTGCCTGTTTCAACGTGATTAACCTTGTGCTACTTTATAGTACGTTTCAAAATGGAATAATCCATAGTTATTAACTTCAGTTTTTTTCAGAAAAGCCCACTTGTTTTTAAATTTGAAAAAGTCTTTCTTATAGACTAAAAAAATTGCAGAATTAGTAAACAGGAGAAATGGTCTTTTTTGGTATGTTGATGCTAATAGATGTTTATCAAGGTTTATAACAGCAATAGCTGTCCTTTGTACATTGTTTAATACAATTTAAGCAGACTCAACATAATTTCATTGTCTAAAAGAAGGATCTGTGATATTCTCTATAAAAGGAAATTCAAACGAGTAATCTATCCTCCCTTTTTGCTGCCTATAATTTATTTTTAGTTATTGTTTTAATAAGATTTTTACTGTTTGGCAACTAATTATATTATGAGTACTTGACAACTTAATTGTGAATGTGCTTCTGTATGTATTCAAACGTGTAGATATGCATTGGCACTGATGTGCTAATATTAAAAAAAAGACAGACATTTAAAGTACATTAAACTGTAATAGTCTCTTCTCTAGTGATTAACATGGAAATACAGGTGAAAACTGTAATAAAAGACAATATATGTGCTTTGCTTTTGTCTTTGACATTCATATTTCAAGGCAAGCTAATCGCATTTAGTCATTAAACAAATATTTATTTAGTACTTACTATATGATAGACTTGGTAATGGGTTATCCATCTTATATGCATATTCATACCTCAAGGTGTGCAAAGAATCTTACTGGAGAGAAGCACATATAACGAAACAGCTAAGATTTATTAATTACTTACTATGTGCCAGATACTCTACTAAGTCTTTTTCATCTGTTATCTTAATCAGCCCTCACAGTATTTACAATAAATAGATAGTATTCTGATCCTAAGAATGTGGTTGAAGAAACTGAGACATACAGAAGTTGAAATAAATGTGGAAGATTATACAGATAGGAAGTAACAGAGAGAACGAGGATTCAAATCCAGGATCTGACTGCAGGTCTCTTAACTTCTGCCTTCTGTTTTTTTTTTTGCGGTACGCGGGCCTCTCACTGCTGTGGCCTCTCCCGTTTTGGAGCACAGGCTCCGGACGCGCATGCTCAGTGACCATGACCCACGGGCCCAGCCGCTCCGCGGCATGTGGGATCTTCCCGGACCTGGGCACTCTCAAGCACTGCGCCACCAGGGAAGCCCAACTTCTGCCTTCTTAACATTATAATCTCTCTCCTCCAACTGTGATAAGTGTGCAAATTGAGGTAGCTATAGGATTTTCTTGATAGTTGGAAATGCTTAACTCTGAATAAGATGAAAGTGAGTTTTACTGGGAAAGCTTCACAGAACCAATTATTTTAAATTCATTTCCAGGCTGAGCAGAACGATTGCTGTTTTGTGCTTGAAATGGTACTGCCTCACACAGTGTTAATACCTGCATGCCCCAGTCTCACCTTCATGATTCAGAATGGTCTGTTTCCTGCAAGCTTAGCGCAGCACATATCCTGAATATGACTAGTGAATGAAGATATGGAAACAGTCTCTTTCCCCCAAGTTTTCTGTGGTGCAACATGGATTTATCAGTTGGGTGCCCAGTTGAGTAAAAGGTTGTTACACTTTTCACACTCCCACAATATACAGCCATTGTACTTAATAATTTCTCAGGCTTCCTGACTCTTCCTGTAATTCTTATTTGAATGGAAACCAGCCATGACTTTCTTATTTATTTCTTACAAGCACCTTTCCAGGTCTAGCTCTTACTTACATGGCCTTGCAAGGTTCCTCCACCCAACACTGAGAATCACTCTTTCCTAAATCCACCCAGCAACTCTAAAATCACAATGTCAACTAAACCCTGAAACTCAGATTTGGTCTATATTGGACTTGATTTAGCAAGCTAAACACAACCCCCTTGTATTCCAAGTATTTACCTCCAGCCATTTCCAGAAGGGAGAGAGAGGAGGGAGGGCTCATGTGTAAAGCCCCTGAGGAAAGGTCTCTCAGCTTTTATTCCATTCTAACTGTGATCTAGTCCCAGTTACACACACACACACACACACACACACACACACACACACCCTTTACTTCTTAGGAAAGTTATGCTATCGATGACACACGGGTTCATAAAATTGATTTTTCTTACCTAAGTTTTGAAACTCCTATTCCTATCACTATTAAAGATATTTCATTGACTTGAAGGAAGTAATCTAATATTTATCTTAAACTAAATATTTCAGCACTATATTGTTTATGATGCCAGGGGCAAGTGAATGGTATTCAAATGGTTAATTGAAGAAAATTAAATAAAGGAATTATTAACAAATACTTTAAGGTTAAATAAGTCAACAAGGATGTTGAAGTGCCAGGGCCTAGATGCACAGCAAGCCTTGACAACCCTGAAGACTGATGTGACGTGGGAGAGAGCAGTATTAACAGATCTAGCTAGAGCCATGGGAGAAAAATCATAAAATAGTAGCTGTGACCTTTGTTATGGGAAGAGGATGGAGAAGGAGAATCAGTGTCAAAACGACATTCAGGCAGTGAGGAAATGGAGAGGAGGTTACCCCAATGTCACTTCTCCTATCTTTCCATCTCTTGCCATTGTTTCCAACTGCAAATACAACCAGAAATCAGAGGGCAAGGGAACCCAAGTAATGAAGGCCATGAAGGTCAGCTTTCCAGGTCACAGAGCAGGGCAGTGAGGGACTGGAGGGGAAACGGGAAAAACCATCACCGGCATCTCTTATTTGATCAAACCTGTTAAGAACTTTACATGTGTTAACTTATTTAATTCTTATAAAAACTCTACAAGAGATGCACTGATTACATTAAAGGATGAAAATAAGGCTCAAAAGAATTAATTAAATCTCTGTGTCCATATAACTAACAAGAGCCAGAGTTGAGTTTCAAGCCCACAGATCCTGGTTCCGGTGGCCATGTCCTTAGCCCTCTGACATTCTGTCTTTGGGATCAGAACGAATTCATATTAGGTTTAAATTAAATATAACTATTGAGATTGCAAATGTTATTGGATTAGTAATTTAGGAACATTTTTTAAATGGCATCACATAAGGATGACTTTATAGTCAACCATCACCAAAGCCATGTAAGTGTCTTAGAAATGGAGAAAAAGAAAGAAAGAATGTGAATAAAGTTCCCTCTGCTAAACTCTGTTTCCATATTTGGTGTGCTGATCTCTACATCTTACCAAGTGGGCCAAGTGTCTTACTATGAGGCACTTATTAAGATCATTTTTTTCCTTTTCACTTTTAAAGTTGTACAAGTATGGATAGCCATAAATGACCAATTATGGCATTCAATTTTTTCATGGTAATTCACAAAAGTTATTGGAAACATCACTGAGTTATAAATATCATCATCATAATAATGAATACTTAGGAAAATAAAATGGAAAGAAGTTGGCAACAAATGAAAAGAAAGATTTGAGAAGCTATCCTGTAAGAAAAAGTACAAGATATCTGAAAAACATAAACTGGCATTTAGAAAGAGATCACTGATAAATAACTCTTATTTTCTTGATTTGGTTTTGCCTAAAACAGACACATCGCATCTCTGATGAAAGATGAACTCACTCATAAATTGATTTGAGAAGTATTTACTGAGTATCTTTTTCTAGGTGCTTGGGGTACATACAAAACAGAGAGATACTGACTTTGGGGAGTTTCATTCTAGCAGGACATATACAGCGCTAAGAATATTTCTGAAAAAATGCAATGCCATTGTTCTACATTGAATATAGTGTACAATGCAGTATTCCTTTGCCTAAAACTACCATAAACATAATTGTATAACTTTATATACATATATGATTGGAAATTTATGGTAGAGCTGTGGTGGTGCTTTTTCTGTATTTTATAAATTCAAAAACATACAGTTTTTCATATTTTAATATCTTTGAATCAGGATGCATCTTTCAATTGATGTCTTCTTGCAGTTAAAATTGACATCATTTTTTGTCTTTATTAGTTGTAGGTAAAACAATTTTTTTTTGCATCTTGCAATTGAAAACATTTTAGATTAAATAATATGTGGATGGTATCTTTACAAAATTTATTAAGTTAATGGATATTCCTGGAAACTTCATTTAACAAAACTGAGCATGAAGCCATCTTAAAGAGACAGACTATTTTAAACAATACCTCCTGAAGAAAAGAAATAACACTAGGAAATGACACCAATTTAAAAATATAGGAGAGTAATAGCAATGAAAAAAATTACTATCTAAACTAAAAATGTCACTAGACTCATAGAAAACATGCCAAGGCACATTTGTCACAGACCTAGAAAAAAAAATTTCACAATTTGTATGGAAACACAAAAGACCCCAAATAGCCAATGCAATCTTGAGAAAGAAAAACAGAGCTGGAGGAATCAGGCTCCTGGACTTCAGACTATACTACGGAGCTACAGTAATCACGACAGTATGGTACTGGAAAAAAAACCAGAAATATAAATCAATGGAACAGGATAGAAAGCCCAGAGATAAACCCACGCACACATGGTCGCCTTATCTTTCATAAAGGAGGGAAGAATATACAATGGAGAAATAACAGCCTCTTCAATAAGTGGTGCTGGGAAAACTGGACAGCTACACGTAAAACAATGAAATTAGAACACTTCCTAACACCACACACAAGAATAAACTCTAAATGGATTAAAGACCTAAATATAAGGCTAGACACCATAAAACTCTTAGAGGAAAACATAGGCAGAAAACTCTATGACATAAATCACAGCAAGATCCTTTTTGACCCACCTCCTAGAGAAATGGAAATAAAAACAAAAATAAATAAATGGGACCTAATGAAACTTAAAAGCTTTTGCACAGCAAAGGAAACCATAAACAAGAGGAAAAGACAACCTTCAGAATGTGGCAGAATATTTGCAAATGAAGCAACTGACAAAGGATTAATCTCCAAAATATACAAGCACCTCCTGCAGCTTAATATCAAAAAACAAACAACCCAATCCAAAAATGGTCAGAAGACCTAAGTAGACATTTCTCCAGAGAAGATATACAGATTGCCAACAAACACATGAAAGGATGCTTAACATCACTAATCATTAGAGAAATGCAAATCAAATTTACAATGAGGCATCACCTCACATCGGTCAGAATGGACATCATCAAAAAGTCTACAAAAAAAAAAAAAGTCTACAAACAATAAATGTTGGAGACGGTGTAGAGAAAAGGGAACCCTCTTGCACTGTTGGTGGGAATGTAAATTGATACAGCCACTATGGAGAACAGTATGGAGGTTCCTTAAAAAACTAAAAAATAGAACTACCATACAACCCAGCAATCCCACTACTGGGCATATACCCTGAGAAAACCATAATTCAAAAAGAGTCATGTACCAAAATGTTCATTGCAGCTCTATTTACAATAGCCAGGACATGGAAGTAACCTAAGTGTCCATCATTGGATGAATGGATAAAGAAGATGTGACATATATATCTCATCCATAAAAAGAAACGAAATTGAGTTATTTGTAGTGAGGTGGATGGACCTAGAGTCAGTCATACAGAGTGAAGTAAGTCAGAAAGAGAAAAACAAATACCGTATGCTAACACATATACTTGGAATCTAAAAAAAAATGGTTCTGAAGAACCTAGAGGCAGGACATGAATAAAGACACAGACGTAGAGAATGGACTTAAGGACACGGGGAGGGCGAAGGGTAAGCTGGGACGAAGTGAGAGAGTGGCATGGACATATATATACTACCAAATGTAAAATAGATAGTTAGTGGGAAGCAGCCGCATAGCACAGGGAGATCAACTCGGTGCTTTGTGACCACCTAGAGGGGTGGGATAGGGAGGGTAGGAGGCAGATGCAAGAGGGAGAGGATATGGGAATATATGTATATGTATAGCTGATTCGCTTTGTTATACAGCAGAAACTAACACACCATTGTAAAGCAATTATGCTCCAATAAAGATGTTAAAAAAAAAAATACACCAAGGCAGCTTATATTAAAACTATACCACATAAAGCAAAGTCCACACTCTGTGTTGAGAAAGGTAAATTTCCCCAAGCAAATCACCATAAGAAGGATGTAGCAGATAGGTGCCTACTGAGCCGTCATTTTAAGAACATTTTCTTTTTCCTAAAATATTTTCTTACTATTAGTCTCACTTCTTGGAATTATTTTAGCAGGGCTTATTTCCCTGTGAAAATGGAGATGTTATCTGAGATCAGGGAAAGGTAAAACAGTATTGTATAGTACACCCTAACTATCGGCTTTGACTCAATAACTATTGTTGAACATGTGTTGTCAGCTAAGCACTGTGCTAATCCCAGAGAGGCAAAATTTAAAAAGATACAGTCCCTGCTTTCAAGGAGTTCCACATGAACTATTTTATCAACATTATTAAGTTCTCTATCAGAAAATAGGACCTGCTTGTGAAGGACTCAGAATTAAATACACTTGTGGGGGGCCTGGGAAAGAATGATAAAATAGAGACAGACAAATAGAAAGAGAAACGTATGTCACAGTCTTTTATGATCTAATCTCAACCGCGACATCCAGGACCAGCTTCGTGGGTTTACAGGACAATTTAATTTCTCATTTCACTGTGTCCTTTCATTCAGAACTATTTGTAACTCTCTGTTTTTATTTTATAATTATTTCATTAATGTTAGACTCCCCCCTCTAAGCTGCATACCAATAAAACACAAGTTGGTTTTCACATGCAATATCAGGTATATAGAAGCAGGTCAGTAAATATATGTTGAATGAACAAATTAAAATATTCTGATAGCCTCTGTGTGTGTGAGAGAGAGAGAGAGAGAGAGAGAAAGAGAGAGAAATGGAGGGAAGGAAGGAGGGAAAAAAGGGGAAAGAAAAGAAATAAAGAACTTTGTATGTAATTACACAAATAAGAACAGGAAGGACACAAGACTATGCCTGAATAAATAGTCTTAGGAGTCCTTATGCTTTAATTTCCATCTACTAAGTCTAAATTTCCAAAAGAGATGGCAAAGGATTATGCTATTATTAAATCCTTTGACATAGTTGTTACTAGGGAATGACTTACATGCTTTTAAGGTAAAGAAGTAGAAAGCTTTAATTTAAAACATCAAGAATCATTCATTCATATTATTAAATAGCAAGTTCACATTTGGTGAGAAGTTACAGATCATAGAATCATTTAATATTCTCTTCGTCTTAGGGGCACTCATTGCTTGGCTTTTGTTCCACAATATTTTGTTTCCGTGTGGACTGATACTTCCTAATTTATGTTCCCATGAATTATGTCAGTATAAGATGGAGCAGTGTACTTAGTTTCTTCTGGATGTACCATTTAGCAAAAGAGTAAATAATATGCAATTGATTTCCTTATTGGAAGTACTTCAACCTATTTCCTTGCTTTTTCTCCACCTAGTCTTCTCTCTGCAACACAGTCATACTAAAAGCCATTTGTCATATACTGCAAAGAGTACTAGGTTTATAGTCAGAAGACATCAGTTCAAGTTCCACCTTTTCTAATTAATAGGTCATTGAACTTATGGGAGCCAGGGAGCTATTCTGAACCTCAATTTTTCTGTCTGTAAAAGAGGAATAATAAAACTGGCCCCACAGGGTTATTATGAGTGTAAACAGCTTAAACTATGTGGAAGCAGTTAGTAAAGTGCAGAGTGTTTCTAAATATAAGATGTTATTATGTCTGAGTAGAACAATGATGTGTAAATTAACTAAAGAAAAGAATCAAATGAGCATGAGTGATCATGAAGGCATAATTAATCATTGTCATCAATCTTCAGATTTTTGTGGGAAATTATTTAAAGGACCCTAAGGCAGACAAGCAAAACATAAACTACAGAATCATGATTTATAGTCCACTCACTGTTAACTTTAATTTGAAAATCTGCTAATGAGAACAACAGCAACTCTCCTTCTAGTGAAGATGGTGCTTCCTAGAGAAAAAATAACACAAAAAACTGATACAAAAGAACATTCAAATAATAAACTGTACAAATTTCTAAAAGTCTGGTATGTCAATTACATTGTCTCATAGGAATCATGTTTGGTTTCAGGCTAGCTTTAAATAGACTCTATATGTTAATATATAACTAGGAAATATACTAAGAACAGCCTTGAAATGTCATTTTGCTTAGTTTTTTGCTAAGGACATTGTGCACGTTTTTGCTACTTGGAGACCTTCAGCATTTTGAACCCCTACAGAGCTTTAAGCTTTCCTGAGTCTCAGCCTTTGAGTCTCCTGAACCTAGAGGCAAATTTAGGGGCTGGGAGAGTGAGCTTGATAAGAGGCTCTCCTGGCAGGCACTCACATCAAGGATATGGGAAGGGAGTTGGTGGCCATCTCTTATAGCTCCCACAGCAGTGTCTGAAGAGGGCTCCTTTCAAGTGTTAATAAACACTAAAGTTTGGTTCAAAGCTCCAGGCAAAAATTACAGATCTGGCAGAGGACACTTCCCATGGATACTGTCTTAAATAAACTAAGCTAAAATTCTCAATAAAATCCATTAAGTGCCATGTAATAACTACCACATTGGAAGTACACGATATAACACTGTGATAAAGAACACTGTCCCTGGAGGAGTTCCACTTCTGAGGTGGCAGGGTGAGAAGTTCCATGGACCCACTCCCTAGCAAAATAAGCAACAGGGCAAAAACTAACTAAATAAATAAGTAAGTAAATAAATATAAACCATTTAAAGTCTCTGGAAATTTCCTAAGGGCATACTGAAAATGAAGTAACACTTAATCAAGAAAATCTACTAAAACTCAATAAAAACAACAGGAGTCCATAGTGTCTCAGCCTCATCTTGCTCCTTCCACTTCCACCTCACTTTCTGCCTTACTCAGCTTGATGGAAGCTCCAGTCCAAGTAGGTCTGGCCAAGAAGACAGGGCTTATTCTCCCTTAAAAGTTTCCAGTTAAGGTTTATCTCAGCTGGAGGCTGCTAGGATTTTTCTTGCCATCCAAATGAAATTTGAAAAGGCTAAATTCCTGGTGAGTGTGACCAAGGGTTTGTGGGCTCCCTTTCTTCACCCAGCTCTGACCCATAGGATGCAGTCTCAACCCCAGGTGTGGCAGACCTAGAATACTGGGGCCTTGATTGCCATCACTCCAGCTTGCTCCAAGGGCAGTTCCATGCCAACTGAGGTAAATGGAGAAGACCAGAGGCTGCCACCCAACTCAGTACCCAGAGTTGTAGCACAAAGACTTTGTCCAAGGGAGAGGCAGTCCACAAGAAAAGAGAGCCCTTAAACATTCTTCAGTTATTTGAAACAGAGCATGGGGAAGTTCAAGTCTATGGCTCCTCTTAATTCAAAGCAACAAGCTAAATTGTAAGCCAGAGAGCTCACCAGAGAAAACCAGAAAAAAGAGATAGCTAAGGATATCCTTCCTGAGGTCAGACTAAATTTTAAAGATTAACCCCAAAAATGACCCCTACCAAAATTTATTTTCTTCAAACTACTGAGCAAACCCAGGGAATTTTCGAAAACAGTAAAGCAATCAATCAGTAATTAGTGGAGCTTATGGCTTAATGACCATAATGAATATGACACACATGAATATGGACACAAACATCCTCAACAAAATGCTAGAAAACTGAATCTGGCAATATATGAAAAGGACTATACACCATAAACAAGTAAATTTTATCCCAGGAATACAAGGTTGGCTCAACTTATGAAAATCAATCTCATATACCATATTAATAAATAAAGGAATAAACCCACATGATCATCTCAACAGATGTAGGAAAAGCAGTTAATAAAATCTTAACACCCCTTCATGATTAAAAAAACAGTCAACAGTCTTGTGATAGAAGGGAAGGAATTTTCTAAACTTGATAAAGAGCATCTATAAACCCACAGCTAACATCATATTAATGGTGAAATACTGAAAACCCCTCTAAACCCCTAAGGTCAGTAACAAAGACTGACCTTAGACGTCAAAACTGACAAAGACGTCAGTTCTCGCTATTTCTGTTCAACATTGTGCTGGAGGTTCTAGCCAGCCCAGTTAGGCAAGAAAATTAAGTAAAAGGAATGAGATTAGAAAGGAAGAAGTAAAACTATCTCTATTTACAGATGACATGGTCTTGCATTTAAAAAACCCTAAAGAATACACACACACACACGACTAGAGTTAATAAATGAGTTCAACTGCTTTGCAGCGTACAAGATCAATTTACAAAAATCAATTGTATTTTCGCACACTAGCAATGAAAATTCCAAAAAAGAAATTAATAAACGCATTTTCATTTAAATATATCAAAGGGAATAAAATAAATAAAAATAAACTTAACAGAACAACTTCAATATTTGTACACTGAATGCTACAAAACATTGTTGAAAGAAATTAAAAAGTCCTAAATATATGGAGAGATAGCCTATAGTCATGGATTGGAAGACTCAGTATTGTAAAGATGGCAATATTCTCCAAACAGAACTACAGATTTAATGAAACCTCTATCAAAATTCTATCTGACTTTTTTGTTTTGCCATAAATGACCAGCAGATCCTAAAATTCACATGAACTGCAAGAAAATCAGAATAGGTAGAAAAAAAACAAAAAGAAAAGGAAACAACAGACCCACAAAATCTTGAAAAAGAACAGTAGGAAGACTCACACTTCTCAGTTTCAAAACACCTAAAAGCTATGGTAATCATACTGGTTCAAGAACAGACGTTTAGATCAGTAGAATAGAATCGAGAGTCCAAAATTAACCCATATATCTATGGTTAATTGATTTTCAACATGTGTCAAGATCATTCAATCAGGGAAAGAATAGTCTATTCAACCAGATGCCCACATGCAAAAGAATGAATCTAGACCCTTACCTCAAATCATGTACAAAAATTAATTCAAAATGTATCCTAGACTTAAATGTACAAGCTAAAACTATAAAACTCTCAGAATAAAACATTAGATGTTAGTCTTTGTGACTTTATTTTGGCAATGGATTCTTAGATATAACACTCAAAGCACAAACAACCAAAAAATTGAATTAGATTTCATTAACATTAAAAATGTCTATGTCCCAAAGGACAGAATCCAAAAAAAAATGAAAAGACAACCCACAGCATGGGATAAAATATTTGCAGATCATGTGTCTGATGAGGGACTTGTATTTAGTACATATAAAAATAAAGTTATAATAATGACTCAATGTGAAAAAAATAAACCAATTAAAAATAGGCAAAGGATCTGGACAGTTTTTTATAGAAGGTATATAAATGGTCAATAAGCATATGAAAAGATTCTCAATACAATTTGCCGTCATGGAAATCAAAATCACAATGAGCTACCACTTTACACCCACTAGGATGGCTACAAATCAAAAGGACAGATAATAACAAGTGTTGGCACAGTTGTGGAGAAATTGGAACTTTTGTATGTTTCTGGTGGGAATGTGAAATAGTTCAACTGCTTTGGAAAACAGTCTGGCAGTTTCTCAAATGGTTAAACACAAACTTACTGTGCAACTCAGAAATTCTACTCTAAGTATGTTCCCAGGAGAAATGAAAATGTATGTCTACACAAAAACCTGCACACAAATGTTCATAGCAGCTTTATTGATAATAGCAAAAAATAGAAACAAATGTATATCAACTGATGATTGGAAGAAGAGTGGTATACCTATAAAATGGAATATTATTTGTCAATAAAATGAAATGAAGCACTGATAACATGATACATTGATGAACCTTGAAAATACGCTAATTAAAAGAAGCTAGTCACAATAGATCACATATTATATGACTCCATTTATATGAAATGTCAGGGATAGGCAAGTGTATAGGGACACAAAGTAGATTAGTGGCTGTCTAAGGCTGGGAGAGATTAGGGGTTTGAGAAATGATGGCTAATGGGAACTGGATCTCTTTAGGGGGTAATAATGTTCTAAAACTGATTACAGTGATAATAGCACATGTCTGTGAATGTACTAAAGCCACTGAATCGTACACTTTGAATGGGTGAATTATATGGTATGTGAATTATATCTCAATGAAGGTATTTAAAAAAAACAAGTCTGGAACGAGATTATATTTCAATCTCCAGGTCTCCTATCTGTGAATTTAGGCCAAGTATTTAAACTCTTCATGATTCTGTTTCTTCATCTTCAAAATGGAGATAACAACATTATCTATGTCATAGAGCTGCTCTGAAAATTAAAGGAACTAATAAATGCAAAGAAGAAAGGACTTCTAACAGAGCCTGGCACATAGGAAGTGCTGTACGTAGGCGTTAGTTCTTATTATGCACAGGGTGTTAAAGGAGAACATAAAAGAAGCATCTATCGAATGTGTAGGGCAGTGGGAAAGGCTTAAAGGGTGACACAAATTAGTTTTGAAACATAGGCAGGGATTATCAAGGCCTAGATAAAAGGGAAGGAATATCCAACAGTGTAAAGAGTATACACAAAAGTATGCAGACATCAAGAATTTAAAGTATCCTATAAGTAAACTGGAGTATCACCTGAAGCAAACGAAATTGAAATGCAGCCTGTGTTTTAGGTATTCTTTTTAAAGAGCTCCTTCAGAGACAATTTAAATAGAAATTTTCTGTGAGAATAAGGTTAGCATTACATAATTTAGATAACATGCATCAAGTTAAAAACACCATCATTGAGACCCTGATCTAGACTGAAGATTAGGTAAAATGTTTCTCATCTTTATTATTGAAACAGTATAATCTGTACACATAGCTCTGTATGGTATACATAGTTTGTTGTCTGTTCTGCTGCTGGTACCCACCTTGTGTGAGAGAAAAGGGGAAAATGTGATTTTTATAAACAGACACTTGAGGAAGACTAGCCTATGCAAACAATGTAATTCATAGCAACACTGGCATATGTGTTCACTTCAATGCTGAGTGAATAAAATCATCATGAGAATTGATGCATGACAGTGGCTTGACAATTTCTTATTCTTTCTCATCACACCAATTCTTAAGATGATAGCTGTCATGCAGACATGTGAATATCGCTGTTGGACCGAGCTAACCGTGCATGACCCAACTTTTTTTCCTTTTGCAAGATGAAACCTGAATTCTCAGACTAAACAGTGAATAAATGTTTCAGAGATGTGTTATATAATTTACTTCTGAAAAATAGAGTTACTACTTGTCTCTAGAAGTTTAGAAAGATATTGACATAGTCATTTGCAAATTCAAAGATGTAGAAACAGTAGGTCTATGTTGACTTCCATAACCTCTGCAATATTCTAGCCAATATCATATAGCATTGCATTGGAAAGAAATCACAATGTTAAGGTGACCTTGAAGTTTTAAGTTACTTTTTGCTAATGCAGTAGTTTTGGCATAGTTAACAAAACCAGTTCTATATATAATTCCTCAGAAATAAATATAAGTATAAATATGAAAACTAGAGAAATGCTTCTGATACAGATTTTACTTTTTAGAGTTACAAAGGAATATATTAATGAATTAAGAGCCATTAAATCTTACAGATAATGTTACCAGCCACCATTTAGGGCACACTTATTATTCTTGGTGTTTTAATCTTCATGGAGCCCTCAAGATTATTATTTGTGTTTTGTTGATATGGCTGAGACTTAGAGCTAGTTAAATAACTTCAAGTTACAGTTGTGGCAAAAATAAGCATTGAATCCTTGTTTGTCTTGCTTGACATGATGGTGACAAGAACAGGACTAAATTCCTATTGCCAACAACTAGAAAATTGAGCAAAGTATGGAAAATAACTTTCAGACATTGGTCAATATGTAAATAAGGATTTTGATTCCTAAAGGTTGGAAACAACGAAATGATTCCAACAATCACCCCAGATCTTTGGCTGATGGCAATTTCCAGATTGGAGGCCCACGCATATAGATCCAAAACAGACTGTCAGCTTTACTGAGTTGAGAAGTTAGAGATCAAAGTTTGTGAAAGCTGAGGAGGTTGGTATTTGGAGGAGAATACTTGCAGGAAGGGGATCAGAATGACATAGGGGTCATTTTGAGTCTTGGCTGAGTAGATCATACATATGTATGAATAGATCATACATACATCCAGAGAAACTGTACAATGCTGGGGGAAGAAGGACAAAAAGCATATCAGTTCCCTTTTTTTTTTTTTTTTTTTTTACCAACTAAAGATATAAACCTTTATTTCACAACTTTGTCATAATTTATTTCTAATGAGACATGTACTGGGGACATAGGTTTAAAATAACAGAGACTTTTGAGAAAGGTTTCATTTTGGGGGGATCTTATTATACCAAGACTTTAAAAGGGTATATGAAAAGCATGTATTCACCTTTGAATTATGTAGTAATTAACATTTAGATGAGCAAACACATAAAGTAGCATACTCCCACACGTCTTGCTCTATCAGTGTTTCTTATGTTGCTTTGACCTCTTAAAAGGTTCGGCTTTTCATTAGGAAGATGCATATTCATTTGCCGCTTCTGAACTCCAGTAGCATGTTGATTTTGTTGATGTTTACAGCTGACATAAATTAGCATTGGGTAAACAGATGCAAAAAAAAGTCACAGAAAGTTGTCCTTGCTTATATCTTTAGAAATCGTCCCAATCAGACGGGAAAACCAATGTTTTTAATTCAAATATAACAGTTAGATTTCATTTTACAAAGGAAATAAATTTTGAGAAAACCTTGTATGCTTTCTCAGTGCCTCTCAAAGAGCTAAGGAGTCAGATGGCAGCCTTACCAGTGAGGAAACCAGGCCTCAAGTGGCATTTGGATTCTTTCAAAGGCACAGTAACAAGTTTGACCAATAGGGGATCATTCATCAAGTCACTATCCATTGCATTAAATGGGACTCTAGTGTGGTCTGAAATGAGAAAAGATGCCTCTAAAAAGCACCCAACGTGGGAATAGCTTACTCATCTGTCAGCTTCCAGAGCACAAACAGCTATTAAAAGTCAACTCCCTCTTGGGAGGTAGGAAGCAGTCAAGGAGAGAACCACCACACCGATGGAGGCCCCGGAAATGGAAAAGTTGGTCAAGGAAAGGAAGGCAAATGCATACTCTTTCAGAATACACCCCTTGGGTTTTTTAATGATCAGTCGAAATACAAAGAGGTTTGGATTTTAAGGTATCTTTTCACAGCATCTCCACGTAAACTGTGTATTAATTATTTTAACCTGGAAACAAAAAGGCCATAATGCTGAAAGGTGGATTTGTGATTCTTGCATGTTTTAAAACTTGGAGCAAAGAATTTCAGTTTCTCTGTGTGATGGAAGTTAGCATGAGGAAATGAACTTTACATTTTTTAGGGGTTTTTTTTTTTTGGTAGGTTTGAAGGTGGGTTTTTTTTTTTTTTCCTTTTCTTCTTTTTATTTCCACCCATTGCTAGTGGCATGAAACGGGAAAATGAAATGTTTGCACTAATTTTTTTTCCCATTGATTCTTACGTAGAATAATGTACTCTGCAGTTCAATTAAAAATAACAAGCTGCTGTGTTGCTCTGAGCCAAATGTAATCTCCAAGACCATGGTCAATAAAACACTCAAGAAAATGAAGTATTGAGGCTGAATGGTCTGAAGTCTACTGGGGAATAAAGAAGCAACTGATTAGCATTTGAAAGCAAGGTCTTTTAATTTTTTAGAAGTCAAAGGGAATAAGAAAGTGATCACTTATCAAGAACAAAGAGTTTGAAAAATATCTCACTTTTTTTTTTTTTATGGGTCCTTTCAAAATTTTAAGAATGACCTTTGAGGGTTTTCCTGGTGGCACAGTGGTTGAGAGTCCACCTGCCAATGCAGGGGACACGAGTGCATGCCCCAGTCCGGGAATATCCCACATACCGCGGAGCGGCTGGGCCCGTGAGCCATGGCCGCTGAGCCTGTGCGTCCGGAGCCTGTGCTCCGCAACGGGAGAGGCCACAACAGTGAGAGGCCCGCGTACCGCAAAAAAAAAAAAAGAATGACCTTTGGTCATCAGCCCCAAAGAACTAAGATGCTTTTCTATACACGTAATGTTACGTTTGGGAATACTCCTAGAGTACCTGCTGAAGAATGTAAGGATAAATGGACCAATGCTCAATGCTTTTTCAGTCTAAGTGACGTTTGCTCCATCCAGTGAAGGATGTCATGAGAGTAAGTGTTACGACTGGTTTTATGCTAAACATTCCAATCTATTATGCAGTAAAATATAGTGATGGGAAAAAGTTTCATACATCTTTACATTTTTCAGTAAACCTCCCTCTAATTCCTTAATATGTGTCCCCATAATTAATTCAGTACTGTAGTCCATATCTAAAATCCTGATAAGAGCTAGCACAGAAGTTATTTTTAAATGCCTTTTATTAATTTGAATAACTTGTAGTAATCTTCTTTTATACACTTACTAATTTTTGAAACACAGAATATGGTCTTTGCAGCTTTAAGCTCAGACTTCTCTACCTTCTGTAAATCCCCCCAGATTTGTTTCTTGCTTTTAAATATCAGCACCTTTCCGCTTTCTACGCTTCTGTTTCTGCCCTCTATGCAGGAGATCTTTTAAGTTTCCCACTGTGCTTCGTAATAAAATCAAAAGAAAAAAGCATATCCTTCAGAAAGCATTCAGCTCACTGGAAATAGAAAACCTGTCACCTTATTCTTAAAACCTCAGATCAGGCGGGTCAGTGGCAGAAATAGTGAGTGCAGTTTTGACAAAGGGTATGGAGTGGGGTTAGCAAAATTATTATGTACCTTGTTATCTCCAGATGTGTTTTTAAGGAAAAGACTGTCTTCGTTCAGGAAACTCGCTTGGTACTGTTGGGAGGAAAACTTTTCCTCTGCCCTTTTAGGTTCATACATTTAGGGGCCTGTGAATTAACTGACAACAGGAAGAAAGTCAAGGTTTATTTACACATGCACATGGAAGTCACTTAGTAATTTAGTCATGAGTAACTTACTGAATATCCAGACAAAGGTAAAGGTTTATATACCAGCTTAACAAGAGGGGCGGAGGTGGAGTTCAGGGCTTCAGAGGGAAAGTAGGAAGGGTCTGTTGTTGTTGGATTTTTTTGTGCACGCTAATGGGAACAAGTAGACTCTCTCCTTCCAGGAATTTGCAGGAAACTCCCTCCCTGTGAATAGGTTTAATGGCAGCTGCATCTTCTGGAGGCTCTGCTTTATTCAGATAAGGGAAGTTCAGATAAGATTTTGTGTTTTCACTTTAACATAATCTTTATGCCAAAATTGTAATCCCATCAATATGCTGACTAAAGTTGAAGTGTAACTTGGAAGAAGAAGAAAGTATAAATAGTTCTACTTTAGAATAGAAAAGGAGATATAGAGTGGACAAAGAGACAGAAGAGATTGATTTTGATACTACCATGTGTTAAAAGACTATAGCCCAAGTTCTTTCTCTTTTATATACCATGTAGTTTCTGAACCTCCTACCCAACCTCAAACACACATACATACCCAAATGCTGATGCAGGCAGTCTAAATTAACTTCTAAGAATACAGGCTTTATCTTATCAAATTATAGTTTTCTCCCGATATATGCCCAGGAGTGGGATTGCAGGGTCGTATGGTAGTTCTGTTTTTAGTTTTTTAAGGAACCTCCATACTGTTCTCCATAGTGGTTGTACCCAATTTACATTCCCGCCAACAGTGCAAGAGGGTTCCCTTTTCTCCACACCCTCTCCAGCATTTACTGTTTGTAGGCTTTTTGATGATGGCCTTTCTGGCCAGAGTGAAGTGGTACCTCATTGTAGTATTGATTTTCATTTCTCTAATAATTAGCAATGTTGAGCACCCCCAAAGTTCATTGCAGCACTATTCACAATAGCCAAGACATGGAGGCAACCTAGATGTCCATGGACAGATGAATGGATAAAGAAGATGTGGTATATATATACAATGGAGTATCACTCAGCCAATAAAAAGAATGAAATAATGCCATTTGCATCAGCATTGATGGACCTAGAAATTATCATACCAAGTGACGTAAGCCAGAGAGAGACAAATATGTGATATAGCTTATATGTGGAATCTTTAAAAAAAAAAAAAAAAAAAAGGTACAAATGAACTTATTTACAAAACAGAAAGAGATGCACAGACATAGAAAACAAACTTATGGCTACTAAAGAGGAAAGGGGGAGATGGACAAATTAGGAGTTTGGAATTAACATATACACACTACTGTATATAAAATAGGTAACCAACAATAGATATCTACTGTGTAGCACAGGGAACTAACTATACTCAATATTTTGTAATAACCTATAATGGAAAAGAATCTAAAAAAGAATCACATTTTTATATATATAACTGAATCACTTTGCTGTACACCTGAAACTAACACAACATTGTAAATCAACTATACTTCAATAATAAAAAAGAAAAAGAATACAGACTTTAGCATCAAACACTGGATTCAAATTTCAATCTTTCTTACTAGTTTATAAGCTCAGTTATCTATTCTATCCCCAAATCTCAGGTCTCTCATTTGTGACACAATGAGAACATTTGTGAAACAGTAGCAATACCAGAGTATTCCAAGAATTAAATGAGGTGATTAATGTAAAGTGATAAGGATGATGACAGGCAAAATGTAAGTAGTAGTTGTTGTTGCTATTTTTTATTTGCTTCCTCCCTTAGCCTGAAAACATGCTTTGGATGAAAAACATTCTTTGACCCTGAATGCTCTTTATTCTACTAATTCTTTCTAATGCAAATGTCTCAGACTTCAGTTCTATCTTCACTTCATCATTTATTTTTATCCTCACACCACTAGCTTCTATTGGTTTCTATTTTGACTTCTCCAAAGAAACTGCTTTCCAAAAGGTCTTCATGATCTCCTACCTGACAAATGAAATGGATGTTTCCAGGCCTTATCTGTCTGGACCTCTCACCTGCATTGAAATCTACAGCATCTTGTTCCTTCTTGAAACTGTCCTTTCTTGCATCCTCCAACCATGTCTTCCCCTCATTTTCTTCTGACCTCTATTCTTTCTGCCTCCTTCATTGGAGTCTCTTTTTCCAGAATTTCATCCCTAACCCTTTCTATACTTTACCTCTGAATGATTTCATTTACTTTCTTGAAAATTGTAAACAAATTTTTATTTCCAACCCTGACCTCTCCCTCATGCTTCAGACTCATTTATTCAACAAGTGTTGATACAAGTGTTACGTAGTCGATGACAAAAACTTAGAAAACATGGAAAATGAAAATTAACAAAATCATCCATATTCTCCTTCAAAAACTTACTAATATTTCAGTGTCTGTCACTTACTAGCTAAAAAAAACCTAGTTACTTTATCCATAAAAACAGAGATAATTATGATTCTAAACTCATAGGATAGCATAAATATACAAAAAGCATCTGAAAGTGCCCACCACACAGTAAGTCCTATATGGATGTTTGCTGCTATTATTATTACTTTTTTTTCAAATTTTAAAAGTGCACACTCCTATGGACTGAATATTTGTGTCCCACCAAAATTTATATGTTAAAGCCTAATTTCCAATGCAATGGTATTTGAAGGTGGAGCCTTGGAGTTACAGTAAGTAGGTAATGAGAGTAGAGCCCTAATGAATCAGATTAGTGCCCTTACAATATACACTAATATGTATAAAATGGGTAACTAAGGAGAACCTGCTATATAAAAAAATAAATTAAATAAAATAAAAAAGAAGAGACATGAGAAAGATGATATCTTTGCTCACTGCCATGTGAGACAAAGGAAGCAAGCTCTCATCAGACATGGGATCTGTCAGCACATTGATCTTGGACTTCCTAGCCTTCATAACTGTGAGAAATAAATGTTTGTTCTTGAAGCCACCCAGTCTCTGGTAACTTGTTATAGCAGCCTGAATTGACTAAGGCACCCATACTCATAAATAGTTTTGTATAATTTCTTCCCATTCAGCAAAATACATATGAATATATTTTTGATTTATTTTTACAGTAGGTCCTTGCTGTTTATCTGTTTTTAAATATAGCAGTGTGTACATGTCAATCCCAAACTCCCAATCTATCCCTCCCCCCCCATCCTTCCCCTCGGTAACCATAAATTCATTCTCTAATTCTGTGCATCTGTTTCTGTTTTGTAAATAAGTTCATTTGTATCATTTTTTTTACATTCCGCATATAAGTGATATCATATGATATTTGTGTCTCTCTGACTTACTTCACGTAGTAAGATAAAATATATAAAATACATGTGAATATTTTTAATGTAAATAAATATTTTAATGTAAATAAATATCCTTTGTTATACAGCAGATGTGATCAGTAGTTTTTTTCAGCTGCTTAATGAATTATGTTTACAGTTGCCTCAAACTTCCATTAATTTATTCAGGGTTGTATATAATTCCCAGAATGCCAACTGAAACTCAACATTTCCATGTCTCATTTCCTGAAATAATGTTGGAATGCAAATGAAAGTAATGTTTTTACAGTGATGTTTTGAATCTCTCTATAAGACAAACAAAAACAAACCAATCCCAAACTTTAAAATGTTCCTCTTAGTTTGTTAAAAAACCCTCCTGTGGCCCAATTCTGAGCAGATAACTATTTAACAGGGCATTAAGACACTGAAGTTGACAGCTGAATGTGCTGTTTAATAGTCTATCATAGAGATTTTATAGAAAGCAATCCCTAGTTGTCGGGCATTTAGTTTGTTTTCAAGTTCTCACTAGAGAATTTGCAATCAACATTCTTTTAGATACATACCTGTGCTCATTTATGATTACCTCCTTAGTTGTAAAATTACCAAAAGAAAATAACACAAAAATTTGAAAGTGTTTCCTTTCCAACTGTGAATTTGTGTACTTAAAAGGTTGTCCCATATTTAACTCACATAAGTGGTATATAAGAAAGTTTGCTTCCTCATATAAGCAAACTTATACCTCTTATATAAGTGGTATATAAGAAAGTTTGCTGATAAACATTAACATTCTTTTTCATCCTTGCCAATCCAATGAGCTATAAATAATTCATCTTTTTAAAATTTGTATTTCCCAAAGGTATATTCAGAGAACAAAAATAAATAATTCACTCTTAATGTTTGGTATTGAACTTTGTCCTTTTAAAATTTAAGCATTAAAGATTATGATTTTAATGATTGTTATTTCTTCTGATAAATATTATTTCTCTTTTAACTGACTATGTGAGTCACAAATGTGCAGGAAAAAAAGAAAGTACACGTTTTTCTTCTATTAAATTTGAATGTGTATTAATTTTGTATTCTGTATGGTAGGTTTTTTCAAAATATTGTCTTTGATTCTGTATTGAATATTCGCCCTGAGGACTTTGGTCTACTGATTGAAAGTTTTAATCCCTCTAATAGAATTATGATGCATACACCAAATAGAAAGAACATTCAGGGAGAATCTCAGAAGTCCATACTCTTCTCAAGACTGAGGCCTCCACTGAGGATTTCCAGAAGTATAGCATAGCATTCCATCACTTCTCACTAAGTACTGATAACCCCACATCTATATATCAGTGAAATCCCATCAGTTCTACCTTCAAAATATACCCAGAATCCAGTAACTTCTCATCATATCCATTTCACTGCCTAGCTCACTGGTTTATTGCAAAGGATTCCTAATTGCTCTCCTAGCTTCTGTCCTTGCCCCTCTAGTCTCTTGTCAATAGCAACTATCAACCGTCTCGAAAACTGTTAGAACATAGCAGATCACAGCCCCCTCTGCTCAGAGCCCATCAGGCTGCCCATCTCAGTTGAAGTAAGAGCAGAAGTCATCAGAGGGGCTTAAAGGTACTGTTTAAGCTCCACCAGACACACACCCATTACCTCTCAGACATTTCCTATCTGACCCTAGCTCCCACAGTTCCCGCCACACTACTTTCCCTTCTGTCTCTCAATCATGTCAGCGAGATTCCTGCCTGACACAGCTGCACTTAACTCTCTCTTCAGTCTGAAGTGTTCTTTCTGCAGAGGCTCTTCCTAACTGAAGGTACAACCCTTTCTCATTATGCTCTTTGTTCTCATTTGTTTAATTTCCCCCCCACAATTCTTATCATCATATGACATAACATATATATTACTTATTTTGTTTCTTGTCCATCACTCCCATTAGAACGTAGGTCTAGCAGGACAGAGATGTTTGTTTATTGTTTGCTTTGTTCACTGTTGTATTCATAGCATGTGCCTGGCATTAACACTTGAATGAATAAATATCTGAATTTCTGCTATTTTCCTGTAATAATATTATTTTGGATGGATATACCACTAGCCCTAAACATCCCAAGTTTAATTTTAAATGGCTTTTCATTGAATTCTGATATTTAATTAGCTTCAGTTTACATTTATTAAATGTTTTTATATGCTGACATAGACTGTCATATCATAAAGCTCTGCTGACATTTATTAACATTACTGTTCTTGACAACATTTTTACAGGAATATGACTGTATCAACCAGAGAGTTTGTAAACATTATCATCATTTTGAAGTCAAATTTTACCAAGTTCTTCAGTTAAATATTTTATAGACTTCTGACATTTGGTAGAGCTAGTCACTCCTCGCAGCTGTAATGTGCTGTAGCTCAAAACATATCCATGATAGTTTTCCTTGACATAACTGCATTTACAAAGTACTCTGCACTGGTAAACTTTTGACAATATTTATGGAATAGAGTTGACTCTTGCATGTGGCTGTGCCCTTGTAAGATTCACTTGGGTGTTAAATTTAGCAAAATAATGAAGACTTGGACCAAATACACAGAAAATATTATCCAGCACTCATATTCAGAAAGCAAACCAAAAGCCTAGTAGTTCTAAGTTTGTATGCGGTAACCCTGTGGTCTGTAAGAATCTTAGCCTCCTAAAAATGTATTTTCAAATGCATGCTAGGCAAAACCAATAAATGAGAACTAATGAATGTACTTAGGATTGCTGTGACTGCCTGTTGTCCTTGATGACCTTGTACTCCCAGTTACAGCATCTTATTCAGATTCTCGCGAAAACAAAATGAACATCTTTATTTTGTTTTGCCACCCTCCGTTAAGTCACTAAAATGTAGCCATTTCATGATCATAAAGGAATGTACAAAAGCGAACATTTTATTGTGAAAATGAACTTTCTCGCATACTAATAGCTTTAACTTTATGTTCAATTTAAAGTGTTTTTATCACTTAAATAATTGCTTACAAAATAGGAATCAGAAATAATATGTAAGATATGGCTTTAGGAAGTTAGAATGACTAAATATTTTTGTTTACTTATAATTTGAATCTTATTGTCTGGTAAAAATATTTAAGCAAAGATTTTAAAAGGTAAGTTTAGTGCAACGTTTTCTAAATCTTTGTTGCTCCATAAAATCCTTCTGCAGGAGCCCTTTTAACAATGTTTTCATTGCATATCCCTGTGACGAGCTTTTCTTCTCTCCATGCAACTCAGATATTTTTGCTTTTATAGCACCTAGATTGTTTATTCCTCCCCTGATGTTCCTCAGTTTTGTTTTCCTGTCCTGGTGTTTTGATACCTTTTTAATAACAGCCTCCATACCTTTTGCCTTTTTTAACTTGTAGTCGTTTCTAATATTCGTATATGTTCTATAAAAATAGCGAGGCTTTTCCAAGGACAGTGATAGTCATTAATTCTGCATATATCGCAGTGGAATGTGTCATCCCCAAGCAAAATATAAGCTCACACTGTGCATAAAGACAGTGTTTGTTTGCTTCAGCCAGGAGCACAGTTTATGGGGAAAAAATTTTTAAACAGGTCACTAAGAAATATTCTCATTCTCTCGTTAATGTCTTTGAGCCACATATGTGAGTAGAATCGTAAGGAATTTCCAGTGACTCATGCCTAGTTTTGGCCATCCCCTCATTCTGTGAAGTCGTGCATATTGAAACCTCTAAACAGCCCTTAGTAAAGCCTTGACAGTAGAGCTTGTTGCTTGCACCTATCAAAAATGTCAGATGCTTTTTTCCAAACTCTATCACTAGCAAACAATATTGAATACTTACTAAATATGGGAATTAGCTACAAAATCTGCAAGTTGCAGTGTTGTAACTCAACTAAGCAATTAGCGTGAGATATTTTTAAGTGACTGAATACAAATTCAGGATTATCAAGTTATTATCTAATAACCCAACAAGTGATGTGAATAAATCCTTGCTAATATGAAAATTATCAACCACTGAAACACTCTTCTGTAAGCAGGTCTATGGATCCTCATGCTAATGCACTTAGATTGATAAACTACAGGCATTCTGTGAAAGCTTCATTTATTCCAGTTGCTGAGGATTGTGTTTAGAGAATCTGTCATCCAAATGATCAGCAAATCGAAGTCTGCAATTTGTTTTCATTTAATAGGCGGACAGGTTTTCACCAGTTTAGATTCAGTCCTATTAATACTCTTTGAAACTAATTGCTGGGAAATGAATTTTAAAGGCAGGATTTTATAATTTCTCTTTTTCTTCTTCCTGTCCCTATAATAGAAGACAGAAAGCCACCTGTACACACTTTTAAAATATATGTTAAATAGGCACAGGCCATAATCTCCTGTCTGTATGGTTGCAAAGGACCCTTAGTCCTCACTCTGCCACAATCCATTCTACACTCTTCTCTCAAAATTACTTTCTGATTATGCTATTTCCCTTCCACAAAGCTCCAGTTCCCTGCCAAATAAGACAGTAACCTTAATATGGTTTCAACACCCTCCATTATCTACTCCTACTTAACATAATTTTCTTTATTTTTGTTGATATTGCAATATAACACCCATACAGAAAAAAGTTTAAATCATTAATTGATTAAAAGTAAAGTAATATCCAAGTAACCACTGCCCAGAACAAAAACACCAGAATATCGTCATTACCGCAAGAGCCGTCTTTGCTTGTGTATCTTTCTGATCGTACCCTCTCCAGCATCCCAGGGCCAACCACACAGAGCTGATTACTTCCTTGATTTTCTTTATAGTGTCTCCACTATGTACCCTTAAATACATAGTTATTTTACCTGTTCTTGAATGTTACAAAAATGGAACCAAACTGTTTTCTTGGAGTATTGCTTTTTTCACTCAACATGATTCTTGTAAACGTTCATTTGTATTACTGTGTATCGCTCTGCTTTCTTCAATTTTAAGCTGTTTAATATTCCATTACATCAATATACCACAATATATTTACTTTTCCATGTTGACAGACATTTGGATTTTTAGATTATTTCCAGATTTGGGCTATTACAGACAATGCTGCTATAAATGTTCTTGGGCATATATTTTGGTGCCCAAGATTCTCTAGTGTTCACACCCAAGGAGTGAAATTGCTAGGACATAGCTATCCATATCTTCATACTAGATAAATGTGTATGTAACTCTCAAAACCAGGCAAAATTAACTGCATATAAGGATTTTCAATCTCTACTAGATATGTAAAATGTTTTTCAAAGTGGTTGTACAAATTTAAACATCCAGCAAAGGTCATGATAGCTCCTATTTCCTCATATCCTTCGCAGTATTTGTATTACCATACTACATTTCTTTCTGCTTCTCATCTCTTACCCCTTCTTTTTGGATTTTCTATTTGTTTATTCCTTTGTACCCTGGATATTAGTTCTGACCTATAACAGGTCACTAATTCTCTCTTCATCTGTTTCTAATCTGCTGATAAACTTAGATAGTTGTTAACTTTGGTCATTGTCTTTTCTAATTCTTACATTTCTGTTTAGTTCTTTTCAAATTCTACAATGATACTTCCTTTAGTTTCCAATTTTCTGCCAAAAAAGTTTTCCCCTTATTTCCTTAAAAATAGTAAACATAGTTTTTATAATATGCATCTGAAAATTTTAGTAACTGAGTCCTTGAAAGATCTGTTTCTGTTACATATTACTTCTGCTGGTTCTATATATGAAATATAACTTCCTGTTACATGGTATCTTTGACTTTTACTGTGGACATTGTATTCAACCAGTCGTTTGAAGGGATAATGTAAGACCTAAAATGAAAATACTTCCTAGAGGATTACGGGTTTTTTATTTTTCCTTCCTGTCAGGAATCTGGAGTCTATCAGTCTCACACCACCTTCAACTGCATTAAAATATGAAACAAATTATGGCATTTTAGATTTTGATCCATACATTGAAAATTTTGAGGTCCAAAAATATAATATTGAAGTAAGTTGAGTTATGATGATGCCTCCTCTCTGTAACTTACTGTGTGACTTTGAGTTGAAACTTTTGTTTCTAGTTTTTCTTATCTGTTAAAATAGTACATGGCTTGTAATCCCCAAAATGGTGATTTTCCTTTTTTTACAGTTTCCTTTCTATTTCTCTTATATTCTGTTTGTACCAGTTATGCTGCAGGTTGCTTGAGTTTTGCTTTATGTTTTTTGAGTACATAGATTTTCCAATACTAGGTTATGATTATTTTGAAAGTGGTGTCCATGACTTTTTACCATATTTCTCACTATATTGAGTGTAGTAATTTGATGCAGTAACTGCTTAATGCATGTTAAATGGATAAGTCAATGAATGAATAAATTTTGGAAATAGGTGCATTGATAAAACTGATTAAACCAAGCTCAGTATTGCCGTAGAGAAGGAACAAGTATCTTTTCTATTATAGGTCCCAGAGCTTCAGTCTAATTTCTGTTGCTATGTTTACCTGTCCAATATATTGTTTTATTGTCCTCATAAAACACAAGTGGTCTGAGGTAGGATTTATGCATAGTGATCCAAATGTGTAATAGAGCTTAAAAACAAAGTTTAAAAACATTAGTCTAGAAGAGAAGTGATAAGATGTAATAAAAGTTTAGTTAGGATGTACAATTTAAAAAGCATGTTCATCAATAATTCATCAACAGTCTTTAAAACAATCTTTAGTATAACCATTTTTATTCTGTAACTCTAATCATTTGTAGCTGATGTTGCTAGAAGCAGATTTTGACAACAAACTTTTGAAAGGGATCCATTTGCCTGGGGATTTACTTATAAAGTTGGAATTAAAAAGTCATTTCTAGGGGGAAATTCAGCATATTAAGCAAATATAACATAATCTAACATATTAAACAATTGTTCTAAAGATAATCAAAATGAAAAAGAATCACTATTTCATATGAAAGTATACATTTGGATATTATTTTTGCCACATAGAGCAGTTAGCTCTGCATTATAATTAATTAGTCTTCTTAATTTTTTAAGTGTCACCTTAAAGAGTGGTTTTGCATATCCTGGTGATTAAATTGCTGCTGTACCTAAGAGATTTGTTAGATTTTAAAGACCATGGATAAATAAAGAATACATATGGTCCAAAATTATTGGTAGAGGAACCAGTCAAATAATAAGATTTTTCATGAAGCGTCTTTCCATTGGTTTGTCAGTGGATAGATGTTCAAAATATAGAAATGAATGAAATATGTGTAAGGAAATAATTACATGCTCTCTGTTGCCAGCATGTACAACATGATATAAACAATCAATGCCCAATTAATTCTAGAATTTCCTGATCTTATTTACATGCTCTCTGAATATGATCTTTATTTTGGAATTTCTTTAACCCATTTTGAATCTAATAACTTCATGACCCACTTCAGAGTATTTGCGCAATGCATAGTCATTAGCTAGGTCTGTATTTTGTCCAGACAACCAAATGGACAGAAGCAAATTTTGCCATATTAGCGGGAAGTTTATATTTGGAATCAAGAAGATGTTCTGTATTTTATATATTGTATTAAAGGATTTGTTGAATTTTTACTTTTCACTCATTTGATATCATTTAGATTAAAGTCAGTATTGTTAGAAATTTTCATTCATTCTCAAAACCTCTCATCTATTGATATATCAATCTGTCATTATTCATTAGCATCAAATGCTGCTAAAACAGGAAAAAATATCAGGAGCTTAACAACAAGAAATTGAAATTTTAAATTTTTCTTATATTCTAGAACCCAAGAGAGTCAGTCAGTCTTCTATAGCATTTCAAGTGCCAAGGACATAGACTTCTTCTGTCTTATTTCTCTATTATGCGTGATCTAAGATAGTTTCCAGAGCTTCCAGCCAATACGTGTTCATAAGTAGAAAGGACAGAAGGACAGTTGCACAAAGCACCCTGCCTACATCACATTTGTCAGAATTGGTCACATGGTTTCATCTTGCCTGAAGGGAGACTGTGGATTGTCTTTATTCTCAGTAGTGCTAAAATGAAAATAGATACATATAATTAATGACAGAGGAGAACACTACTGGGGAGGAAACAGCAGTCACATCCTTCATCTAACTATTTATTTACTGATTTATTTTACTATAAAATAAGATATAAATGGTTAAACAAGACCAATTTTTTTAAAAAAATAATACCAGTAGCTTAGAAAACTAAGATTTTTTAAAAAATTACAAATAACACAATATCAACATAGTTATAGATGAGCATCATAATCTCCTGGGTATCCAAAGTGAAATGGGATAGCTAAATAATTATTTACATTTTCATTATTTTAAAAAAGGCATTACTGAAGCAAAATGAAGCTCTCTTGGCTCTGAACAATTTAAAAATTTATCTCATGGGAAAACTGAATGTTATGGTGGACAATATTCCTATAATAGACGTAGTGATTTTATAAGGCGCTTACTTAGTGTCTTTGAGTAAGAGCTAAAAGCAAAGTATTATTTTACCACTCAATGAAGGCTGTTTTGTGAGTCCCTAAGGAAAAATGATCCAAAGCTAAAATCCTTGGGTATTCTGGCTTAGACCCAGGATAGATTTTAACCTGCCCACAGGACTGGGTGTATATACATACTATGGATGTAAATATTACTGTTGTTGAAAGATTCCTGAACAAGTTTAGGAAATTAAGAAATAGATTATCTAATTTTCTGTAGTCTGCCAGCATGTGTCAAACCAATTTACCGCTCTTAACACCAGGTGTTCTAAAAAGTGAAAGGGCACTATTTGTTAACTGTAAGAGGACAACAATGCAAAAAGATGAAAGAGGTGGAAATTGAAACCAATTTGCTGAATTTACTAAATTACACAAATTACCCAAAAAGTAAGTGAATTTCTCATAACAGTAGTAAAGAAATTACTTTTGCAATGAAATGTGTGTTTATATCCAAGTTTCAAAATTCCTTAGCAAATAACTCCCAGTAAATGTGATGTTATAAATTTTAGCTAAATTATATGTTCTTAGAAGTTTTTGATCTTTTCAAAAAATTCTATGTAGTTTATATCTGTTAAAATATTATTTTACATATTTTGACATAAATAAACAATAACTGCCTGAGGAGAGAAACAAATTCATGATCTCCTAAATATGATTTTATTATTGATGAATCTTAGGTTGGTCCTGAGACGGCAAGAAACATGAATTCATGGTTCCTGAAGTTTTATAATCACTTTCATCTAATTTTTGATATGGTGGTAATAAAATGAGAGCTGATAAGAAACTGGGTGATTAAACATTGTTTGATAAAGTGATGCATTAATAACACATAAGTTATATTTCTAAGTTATTCTCACACAGTGTAAAACCAATTTTTAGACTGTTTGTAAGCAAAACTCTTTGAAGAATTAATGTTTGCTTTAAGAGAGCAATATCGATTGACATCAAGGATTTCTCTTATTTCCATGTAGGAAGAACCTTTTGTAATGGTCTCTGAAAATGTCCTGGGTAAGCCAAAGAAATACCAAGGCTTCTCCATTGATGTTTTGGATGCCTTATCTAACTACCTGGGTTTTAACTATGAAATTTATGTTGCACCGGATCACAAGTATGGAAGCCCACAAGAAGATGGGACATGGAATGGCTTGGTGGGAGAACTAGTGTTTAAGGTAAGCATTTATTTGTTTGCTTGTTTGTTTGTTTATCACATATCTAAAGGTTGACTATAACCCTTGGAAGCTAATTTCATGTAAAATAAGTGTAAGGCAAAGCATTAGGTGGCGGTGTTGAATCAAATCTCACCAATACTATTTCATGAACTTTGTGGAAAGAAAAACTGATGACAATATAAAGCTAAATTTTACAATATTTCCTATAATAGAAAACTATTTCTCTATTACTTTGTCTCCACTTCTGTCAGTCGTTGCTTCATTTTTTGGAAGCTCTATTATTAGGAGCATACACATTTTTAATCATCATGTCTTCCTGATGAGTTGTTGAATAGTCATGTTTAGGTCTATAATTTACTATTTGATTTCTGTGTATCTCATTTTTTCCCTCTGTTCCTTCTTTTCTTGCCTTCCTTTGGGTTAATTGAATTTTTTTAGTGTTTGATTTTATTTCCCTCTTAGCTTTTTAGCTGTATTTCTCTGTAGTTTTGTTTGTCTATGGTTAGTCTAGAGATAGTAATGTGCATTCTTAACATCACATTCTATGTAGATTAATATCATACCCCATCGCATTAAAAAAAGTAATAAACATATAGCAATATAATTCCATTTCTATGTACTATATCCTTTGTGTTATTATGATCATGTATTTATATTTATGAACTCCAAAGTAAAATGTCATAGTTTTTGATTTAAACAATCAGTTGACTTTCAAAGATATAAAGAGGGGGGGAAAAGACAGTTTCTGATATTTAACTATTTATCTATTTACTATTTCTGTGTTTTTTTATTCCTTTCTACATATCTGAGCTTCTGGCTGGTATCATTTAGTTCAGCCTGAAGAACTTCCTTTACAATATCTTGAAGTCCAGTCCTACAAGTGGCATATACTCTCAACTTTAGTTTATCTTAAAATTTCTTTGTTTATCCTCAGTTTTAATATTATTAGCAAATAACAAACTCTGAGTTGACAGGTTTATTTTTCCTAGATACTTTTTGTCTTAGTGTTTTCAAGTGACACTGCTGATTCTGATTTATGTTTGACAAGAGCACTGCGAGTCTCAGAACACAGTCACTTATAATCAAAATATATTTTTCCTCATACTTTTTTATTATCTAAGAAGAAAATTATAGATGAAATATTATTATTCCTAAAATCAAGGCTGGTGATTTTAAAGCAAGAGCAACTTTTATTTCAAAAATAAAATTATTATTCAACAATTTTTCATACAATAATAAATGTTTTTATTATTTCACAGTATAATTGATACATAACATTATATTAGTTTCAGGCGTACAACTTAATGATTTGATATACGTATATATTGCAAAATGATTGCCACAGTAAGTCTAGTTAAACATTCATTACCATACATAAAGTTTTTTTTTAATGTTCATGACTTTAAATATGCCATTCTATTGTCTTTCGCCAAATATTGTTTCTGATGAGAAGTTAGCCATCATTTGTACTTTTGCTCCTTTTTTATAGTGTAGGGGTGGCCGTTTTTTAATTCTCTTTTCATTTTTGATGTTCAGCTATGATTTTCTTTGTATTTATCTCTGTTAGGGGTTCACTGAGCTTCTGGGATATGTTTCACTAAGTTAAATAAATCTTGACAATTATTTATACAAATATTTTTTTCCACCCTCTTCTCTTTCTCCTCTGTACTTGAGGCTCAGAAAACATTCAAGTTAGACCTTATTAATGTTGTCGTCTTGTTTATTTCATCATAATATTTTACTCTCTGATCTTTAGATTGGATAATTTATCGTGATCTATTTTCAGGTTATTGATTCTTTCTTTGCCATCTCCAATTTCTGTTAAGTTCATTCGGTAACTTTTTTATTCTAGGTAGCTAGAATCATTCTTACGCATGTATTGGTTAGGAGTCAACCAAGGATTTGAGGGAAGTTTATCCATAGATTTTGGGGCTTATTTCTCTGTGGCTCTCTCCTTTATGTGAGTCCTTTTTTGATATCTGCACAGTCTGGCTGCCTCAAACACCATCCTCTGATGCATTAAGCTAATAAGACTCTGACTTTCTGCTTGAGCTCTAGCTACCTGTTGTTGCCTACCTGAGGTGAGTCCTCAGTGAATGAGCCATATAAAAGTAGATCTCACCCAAAGCAGTTACCATCTGTCAAGGGTGGAGTACTTTTCAATTTATGTCTGCTTTCAGCTGATACGCAATCTGTTCAATGTGTGTTTTTTAAAAATTGCATCCAGAATTTACAATTGTTATTCTTTGTTGGGTTAACTGTACAGTAGAAGCTAACACAACATTGTAAGGCAACTATACTCCAATAAAAATTAATTTAAAAAAAAAGAAAAGAAAACAAACTTATGGTAACCAAAGAGGAGAGGTGGGGGGGAGGAATAAATTAGGAGGTTGGGATTAACATATACACACTACTATGTATAAAATAAATAATCAACAAGGACTTTCTGTATAGCACAGGGAACTCTAGTCAATATTATATAATAACCTATATGGGAAGAGAATCTGAAAAAGAATGGATATATGTATATATATAACTGAATTACTTTGCTGTCCACCTGAAACTAACACAACATTGTAAATCAACTATACCCCAATATAAAATAAAAATTAAATTAAAAAAATGAAAGCAACAGGAAGATAACATTTTCAGAAGGAATGGGCAGTCCCTGTATTCTATTACTAATAGAGATGCATGCTCTAATTTTCAGCAACTTAAAATGTCAATTCAAGTATGCAAGTAGTAATGCAGTAAAATATCATAAAGTAATTTAGATTATCCAACAAGAATCATCATTAAAATGTTGCCAGGATTATTGACCCCTGTAAAGCAAAATAACACTGTTGCAATGGCATAATAATGTCATGACAGAGTTCCAGAAAAGTGAGCTTATTATTGTTATATATATTTTACTAGTGTAGACATTTTTCATGAATCTAAGTATATTTAAAATAGCAGTAAATATTGCCATTGAATACCTCTATACATGACGTAAGACTTCTAAAATTAACAAGACTGTCTGCCTTCTTAAGGGGAAACCAAAATTAAAAGAACGTTTTCTAGAGTATTTGTCATGATGATTATGGAAAAACACATTAAAAACGAGTCAGAGAGGGAACATGGGAAGTATCAGAGGCTTAAAAATAATGGAATAAGTTACATGGAAACTATCAATAGCTGCATGTATACAAAATTTTAAATCATCAATAAATCAAAAACAATAATAACTAAATTAAATTACAAATGACACGCTGGAAAATATTTGCAAAAGTATGATGCATTGTTAGCCTCACTGCTTCACTGCTTCACCTACATGAAGAAGGATAAAATCCATAAGAAAATACTAAGATCCCCATAGGTAAAGCTGTAAAAGATACGAACTAGACTTTCAAAAGAAGAAACTGATAGATAATAGAAATCTAAAAGGAAATCTAGTGTAGTGGAGTAGGGCAATTAATAAAGTAAAAAACTAAAGTAAGTTGATGAAATATGAAAGTTTAGTGCTTTTATAAGGAAAGAGCTAAAACTTCATGTTATATTACTTGGAATTCTTTTATATGCTGTGTTTTAAAATAAAAAATAGAATATCATTGGAATTAGAAGCACATATTTCAGTCAGCAATATACTTGACAGCAGTGACAAGAAAGGTACCATAGGAAATGAAAAAAAACATAGCTTGAAATGGACCAAATAATAATTATTAGCACTTATGTAGAGCTTACTATTGCCGAAGCACTCACACAACCCTGTGAGGTAGGTAGTACTATTATCCCAATAGTGTGGATGATGAAACTGAACTGAACCCAAATAAGCAATTATAGTTAGGGAGCTAAAGAGTTAGGGAGCTAAAGTAACTTGCCCACGGTCACTTAGCCAAGTTGTGGAGAATTCATGATTCAAACCCGGGCAGTGTGAACCCAGAGTCCAAGTGCTCATCCCCCTTAACCAGTTAACAGAGAGGAACAGAGTTCTAGTGTAAGTTTGGTCTTAAAAGCATTTTAATAAACCAAATTACAGACAGTGAGGAAAATAATACTCAGAAACAGTTCACCGCAGGTTTTAAGACCTGCAAATTCAAAGAAGGTTCAGATGGAGTTTGGTTGAATATGAATCGAGGATAAAAAAATAAGGTTACATAGAGAAGGATTGGGGGAGTGACAAAAAACATTTGCATCTTTCAACTTCTCAAAAAATCTCACTTTTTATCTCAAAAACCTGTTCTTCTTTTCCTTTTTTTAAAAAAAAAATTAAAGCTCCTTAGAAAGGCATCCATTGTTTTCTGAAGTCTACGTCTCAATCCCTACATTTTGTCACACTCCATATAGATCGCATTGAGCTTCAATCTGCTTTGCCTGGCCTCACTCACTGCATCTTCCTATATTTTCAACCCCAGCTAAACTCATCCTTTGTCCCATAAGGCTTTCAAACTATTCCCATTTTTTGATAATTCTGTCTTCTGGGTACATCTATTTCACTTTTCAAATGACCCTTTGTCGGGGGGAAAGTATATATATATATAGAGAGAGAGAGAGAGAGACTGACCTCTTCCCTTTTCTTTCCATAGTCCCTCTTTTGGAACCAGAGGGCTGAGGTTGTGTTTACTTTATTTTGTGTGCCAGGCAGAATGCCCTATATTCATCCTTTCATTCCCCATGTGTTTCTGAATGCATGGTATGTTCTGGGCACTGTGCCTAGCATCACAGATACAAAGGAATGGAAGACATCATTCCTGCCTTCAGAGATCTCACAGTGTACAAGGAAGACAAATGTGCAAATAAATCATTAAAACACAGTGTGATCAATGCCATGGGGTAATGCATACAGGGTGCCTTGGCAACCAGAGGGTGGAGTGGCAGCCTCTGCCTGAGGAGTTGAAAAGATTTCACATAAGAGGAGAAATTTGAGCTAGGTCTTGAGGATGAGTAGGAGTGTGAGAAGCAACAGTAGGGATAATTATAAAAGCATGCTTGCCATGCTAAAGAGTTTGGACTTTATCACTTAGCCAGTGAAAATTATAAAAGGTTTTTACATAAGAGAAAAGTGGGATTTAATTTATGTTTAAGAAAGATAACTGAGGTAAGGCCAAGGATGCATTGGAGTGAAGAAGGGAAAAGACAAATGTCTTTTTCAACAATCTAGAGAGGAAAAAAGGGTGTCTAAACTTAACAGCAATAGGCGATTAGCCCCCAAAACTGATTTTGAGACAGCAATCAATATTCCAAGAAAAAATGACTAGAACTAGAATTTTTTCCAAGAAAAAATGACTAGAAGTTGGAGGAGAAGAGAAAGGACATGTTGAGATTTAGTGAGAAATTTAGCAGAGGGCCATGAGCAGATGGACACTCAATGACAGAGTTAGGGAATGTAGAAGAACAGATTAGAAAAGAGCAACAGAGATACAGAGCTTGGCTCTAGACATTTTAATTTTAGGATGGCCGAAGAACATCCAGATGGAATTGTCTAGAAACAATTAGTAAATGCACCTGGAACCCATGTGGATGATGTCTAGAGCTAAAAAAAAAAAGAAAAAAAAAGTTTAAGAAACATAGGTCTTCCTCTTTCTAGAAGATGATTGTCTTTCCGTGTAGTGCAATGCGCCACTACAAGTTTTTTCGTTCCAAGTCTTTGGACTTCATAACATTGAAATTGTTTTTCGTCATTTCCAACATCCCATAAATATTTGTCAAGGACAAAGAAAAGGAATGTGGATCTTTATTCTTCTCATATAAATAACTTTGTACACATGACTTCCGGCTTTCATATATAAAGGAGAAGAAACTAGCTCGCTTGTATGGCAGCTCCAAAACTAAAAGATTGTTGCACATATAAGGGGGTTGAATATATTTTGTAAAACTCTGATGCGTTAGTATTTCTGTGCTGGTCTAAAGATTAGTTTTTACTTATATTAATTAAAGATACAGAAACTATATATTCAATCATGTTAAATGGGACACAACTTGGGGATTTTCCTCAATCTTATTTTTCATCAGCTTCTCACACTCATATAATATGCTGCTCAAATTTTTTGTGTGTGCAATATGAACATTTGAACATTTCAGTCAAGTACTGAGCCAGAAAAGGTAATTGAAGTTTTTAGAAAACTTATGTGCTTAGAAAATATTTTGTTTTCTTGAAATATTAATAATTTATAGCTGGAAAAATAGGATCAAGACTTGATCACTGGTTTGTAAATTTAGGAAGCGTTTGATTAACAATTTGATGAAAGCATTTAGTGGGTACAGGAATAGTTTAAATACTTGAGATTAAAGGCTTTCCACAAACCCCTTTCTAAGAAAGTTTAGCTTAGAAATCTTAGAACGCTTTCTAAGGAAGTTGAGAGCTGTGGTACCTGTTTTGATCAGAAAGGTAGTTTCTCTTTGCTCTAGTAGTTTTATGATTTGTACTGGTTTTTTTTGTTTCTGTTGTCATTTGTTTAAAAAAAATGTTAAAATTGTAGGGGGCTTCCCTGGTGGCGCAGTAGTTGAGAGTCCGCCTGCATCGCAGGGGACGCGGGTTCGTGCCCCGGTCTAGGAAGATCCCACATGCCGCGGAGCGCCTGGGCCCCGTGAGCCGTGGCCGCTGAACCTTCCCGTCCGGAGCCTGTGCTCTGCAACGGGAGAGGCCACAGCAGTGAGAGGCCCGCGTACCGAGGAAAAAAAAAAAAAAGTTAAAATTGTAAATCACGTCTAATCATAGTGAACTGTTAAACTTCTACTGTATCTTTATTTTAAGGAAAAATGAGAATAAAATTATCTTGTTGGTCCTAAAAAAAAAAAAGAGAAAGAAAAAGAAATATAGGTATTCCTCTCACCTCCATTATAAAAACTAAATTGGGAGTATTGAAGTAACATGAAGATCATGCACAAAATGGTACGTGAGCCTGGACAAGGAGAACTGGTGTTATTACTTTTGCTTCAAAGAAAGACAGAAAACGCTGGAGGGAAGAGAGAGCTCACTTGGGAGGAGGGTTTAGAGGACCTGAGAAGGTGGTGAGCTGACCTCTTTCCCATCCTCACTGGAGAGGAGTGGCAGGGGCAGTCCGGAAGGCATCAGGCATAAAGATAGGCCCATAGAGTTGGATGTATCTGTGTTACAAGAACAAGCTGCGGGAGACACAATGGTTAACACCATTCTCATCTCAATTTTTTAAGAAGTCAGGGTTGGGATGATTCCTTTGGCCTAGAGAAGACAGAAGTGGTTAGCTAGGACAAGGGCCAGAAGCTGCCTCTTGAACAAGCCACCCCCTGGATCAGGAGAAGGCAGTGTTTGAGGAGCCAGGCTTGTGGATGAAAAGGGTCCTCAGTTGGATGCCTGAAGATCATCAAGTATGCCCCACAGTTACACACACACGAACCCATATATATTTCCATTATATCTTTCCATGACTGTAAACCAGCTTGAAAATATCTGTATCCACCAATGAAACTTCACTCACCAGAGAATTGCTCCCCCCACACACCTGCCCCGTGATAAATGCTAACAAGTCTTTCGAAACAAAAAGGTAGTTTTTCAAAGGGAATCAATGAAATGTGTAAAGGGAAAAAGAAGTCCTCATAGAGACTTTAAATTAGACACTAAGATTTTAATTCTTTAAATTAGATTGAACAAGCATTAATGGACTAATTGAATTTCCCAGAGTATGTCAGCTGTAGTCGGGCAAGAAGTTGAAAAAGTACATGTGGTCATAAGAATGCATGTTTGTATGTCTGAATAGTGAGTGTTCAAAAATAATCCACTGGATATACATATTGGATGGAGCTGGATCACAGATGTGGGAAGTAACACAAACTGTGTGTATGTAAGAAGAGAAAAAAAATGACCCAAAATATTTGTTGTTGATAAGGAAAGAATTTAACACTAATGAAGGAGAAGGATGAAAAGAGATCTGTGAAAGGAAATAAATTATGTAGATGCAAATGACTTAGTGAACGGTTGTAGAAGCAGTTTTCTAAATTTGCAGGTGATATTGAATTGGCAGACATTGCAAACAGTAAGGAGCAATTCAATCAGATAAAGGACTTGAATCATTAAGTACTTGGTCTAATAGATGGCAAGCACAGATAAGTGGTGAATAATAAGTCTTGAATCAAAGCTAAAGAACAGTGAGTGAATATTTGCCAAAGGGAATGATGTTGTCCAGGAATGGCTTTAAGGTTTAAAGAAACTTACAGGCTAGGACAAACAAAAATTCAGTAAAATATGTGTAGAATTAAAAAGATTTGGTGGGCTATAGGATATAAATTAAGAGACTACTGCATCAATCAAAGCCAAGGTGATACAAAGACTGGTGCTATGATAAGAAAATCTCATAACTTGAGGATATATAAATCCTGAAATCCACTGTTGGCTATTGAAATGCCATCTATTACCTAGATTTTCATCTATCTGCGGTCATGGTTTGGGGATAAAATTAAAGAGGAAGATAACTTCCAGGCATAAAAGAGAGTGCAGATTTGTGTGAGACCATTCTAAGTAACTTTTAAAGAGCATTTCAACCATGAGATTCTATATGATTCTATGGACATAATCTTAGGGAATTGTTTAGATTGATCGGTCATTTTTATTTAGGATGCTTATTCCATAAAATAATGGTCTATGTTAGTCTGGAAATTATAAACATAGAGAAATATACCACAAATGAAAGAGGATAATAATTTATATGGTCTAGGAAGGTAATTGACATGATAGAGAATGCATTCCTTCTTTCCCTGTGTTTTTGCAAAGTTGAGAACTTTATTAAATAAGTTTAACTTCAATATTGAAGAGAAATAGAAAACATCCTTTACACAACATTGAAGCCATATTTGGAATCTTTAGACAGTCACTCACATGAATGTACCAACCCCATTTGAGGAATTTGTTTTAAATTCATATACTAATATCAGAATGTTTATTTCACTCTGATATAGAAAGTAGAGGCATGTCTTGAAAGGTATTTCTGTGTTTACTCTTGACTGCCATTTGGATACTTCAGATTTTAATTGTTTTAAGTCTTAATGATTCTGAGTTTTCTCTTTGTAATTTGTATAAATTTGTGTAATTTTATAGTGACAGGCTTTAAAATAAGTAAAGATTTCCCTGATTAAAAAACAAGCAGGGCTTCCCTGGTGGCGCAGTGGTTAAGAATCCGCCTGCCATTTCAGGGGACACAGGTTCGAGCCCTGGTCCAGGAAGATCCCACAAGCCGCGGAGCAGCTAAGCCCGTGCTCCACAATTACTGAGCCTGTGCTCTAGAGCCCATGTGCCACAACTACTGATCCCCCGTGCCACAACTACTGAAGTCTGCGCGCCTAGAGACCGTGCTCCGCAACAAGAGAAGCCACCACAATGCGAAGCCCGGGCACCGCAACAAAGAGTAGTCCCGGCTCTCAGCGACTAGAGAAAACCTGTGCGCAGCAACAAAGACCCAAAGCAGCCAAAAATAAATAAATTAAATAAATAAATTTTAAAAAAACAACGAGCAAACACCCAAGCACCTCACAAGACTCAACTGTATCAAGGGAGGAGGTGACTGCAGAGGCTCCAGATACATGTGTGAGGACATCTAATGTATCTCTTACTCATTTTATATTTCACTTAATGCCACACAGCATTGCTAGGAGAACAGCCTTTACAGATTCACTTCTCATAGAGACAAACTGTTTCTGGGAGCTAGTTCTTTCTCATTTACAGAGAACTTACATTTGCCCCCCTGCAGAGGTCTGAAAACATCTTTAATAGCAGTCTTAAGTGAATTCTAGAATGATTGAAAAGGTTACTGTAATGAAAATAAAAATTCACTCAATTTTGGTCATTATCCTTGGTGTGCATTTTACTGAAATGTGGATTTACAGTTTGGGCATTTCAGGCAGTGATTGCTTCCATATGCTCTGTTCACAAGCAGCCTGAAGATGACTTTTCAGAAAGTTAAAAAAAGTCTCTACATGACTGAAAAACTCTTTCTGATGGCCCTTTTATTTGAAGATGGTAGCATTCCTCTTGGGAATTGTAGAAATGCTATTATTTTTAAATCCCTTTTAATGCTGCAGGATAATACCTGAACCACTGCAATTTATGAATAACCTGTAGCTTGCTTCCCACTCGACATTCAACAAGCATTTATTGGGGCCTAATGTGTAGCTGGCATTGTAGGGAATACATAAAATATAAAACACAGAGTTCTTGTTCTCTAAAAGCTAAGCAGGAAGGAGGAGAGAGAGAGATCCAACACATATCCAACACTTTTCTTACTATCTACACTTCAGCTTCTGATGAACTTATCCAGTGTCAAGGATTTAATTGTCATCTATAAGTAGACAACTTTTAATTTGTTTCTTCAGCCCAGACATCTCGTCTGAATTGCAGACTTACAGTTCTTGCTACTACTCAGCATTTCCTCTTAGATGCCTAGTGGGCACTTCAAATGTAACATGTTCAAAACTGAATTCCTGATTTCACCACCACCCTGTCACAGTGTATGGCAACTCTAATCTTCAAGTTACTCAGTCCAAAACCTTTGAGTTACCCTTGACTTCTTTTTTCTCTGTTTTACGTCATACACGGTGCATCAACTGTGTGTGTGTGTGTGTGTGTGTGTGTGTGTGGTACGCGGGCCTCTCCCTGTTGCAGCCTCTCGTGTTGCGGAGCACAGGCTCCGGACGCACAGGCTCAGCGGCCATGGCTCACGGGCCCAGCCGCTCCGCGGCATGTGGGATCTTCCCGGACCGGGGCATGAACCCGTGTCCCCTGCATCGGCAGGCGGACTCTCAACGATTGCGCCACCAGGGAAGCCCCATGTATCAACAATTTTTTCTGGCTATAAATTTGAAATATATCCTAAATATGATCACTTCTTACACGTCACTACTAACCACTGGTGCAAACCACTGTTTCATCTCCTTAGGACTACTTCCATGGCCTCTTAACTACCCACCAGGCTACAGCTTTTTCCTTCTGTAATCGTTTTCAATAGAGCAGTGAAAGTGATTATTTTAAAATGTCAGTCAGATCATACCACCCTCTCGCTAAAACCCTGCAGTGCTTTTCCACATTATTCAATGTGAGAATTATTCAGATTCTTAGAGTTGCCTATAATGCCTTCTGTGCTTATTCATACACATATACATGCACCATCATGTCTGTTAATCTCTTCCTTCTAACTACTTCCCCAGTATGCGTATTGCTTAGGGTCAAATCGGAAGTCAGAAAAATAAGAGTAAGAATTTAAAACTATATACATGCCAAAAGAAAAAGAAAAATGGAGCTATGAATAATTGCTGGGTAAGTAATTAGGAGAAAGAAATAATGCAGAAACCATGAAAGCAAGAGTGTGTCAGATGTAGCAAGTAGAGTATGGTGGGCATGGCCAACTCCACAATTTGTTCACCTATAACCTTTGGCAAGCTACTCACTTTCTCTGAACCTCAGATTGTCCTCTCTACAAACAGGATAGTGATACCCTTGTACAGGGTTGTACGTAGAGAAATATACCTAGCATATGTGGAGGTTCAACTCACCCAGGTGAGCCAAAAACGTTAAAATCTAAACTACTAAAGTCAGAGGACCTGGCTGATAGCTTGATATGGAAAACACCTGTAAAGTCAATGACTTCCTCACAATGACAGAGACTTCTTCAAGCAGTAGACAGCCTTGAAATCTAATTCTTTCCTTCCAAAATTTAGGGTTATATAAAAACACCTATTCCTCTTACCACATAGCAAAGAGCAAGTAAGTCAACAGACCTGTTTTGGAAATCTACTGTGAGCAAAGCAGTGTGAAAAATATTTAGGGGGATAGAACACTATGAACATAAAGCTCCTGCCTCAAGAAGTTTATAACTAAGAAGATAAAATAGATATTTATGGTATAAGTACTATATGAGAGCTGCAGAAAAACAGAGAGATGAGGGGTAAGGCTCCGGGGGAGGGGCAATGTCATGAACTCAGGTAAAAATTATATATACACACATATATATGTGCATATATACGCTATGTATACAGATATATAGAAACAGAGAGGGAGACTTGTGAAAAGTAAACTCTTTCTAGAGGGACTTTAAAATTATATCATTATGTGAATGTGCATGGTGTGGGCAGGGTTTTGAGAGAGAGAGTTAGAAGTGATGCATGTGGTTTCTGGGAAGAGGCTTAGAAATAAGACTAATAATGACAACATAAACACTAAACTAATAATATTGTTGTCACTATGGTGTTGTCAGAGGCAAAACATCTGTTGCAATAATGAAAAGTATTAATTTCTAGAAATAGTGTGGTGAGCTCCAAGAAACAGGTTTTGATTGAATATAATCCAAATTGCAAGATCAAAATCTATTGCTTATAAGGGGCAAGAAAAAGGAAACGTTCTAAAAATTCTTCAAGGAAGAATGATTAAATTTATCAGAGTACCGTCATAATCATAATCATATTGCGTACCTACCATCTGCTATTTATGTGCTGAAAATTCAAAGGTGACAAAAATAACTGTTGCTTTAAATTCTGTGCACACTTTAGAAAGATTGAATAGCTCTGTGTGTGTGTTACTCAAAGATATTATATAATATTATTTAAAGTTTGATCAAATATTGGAAAAAATATATAGGCATATGTATCGATATATGTAAAAGTAGAAAAGAATCTGGAAGGACATGCATCAATCTTGAAACAGTGGTTATACGTGAAGGTGTGGAAAAGACTGCTGATTGTCCTTAAATATCTGTTCCCTCCTTTCTTAGTAACATAGCTCCTGAATTATAGCCAAATACTGACTGTCCACCATGTACATTTCTTGGCTTCTCTCCTGATGTATGGTCATGTGACTAAGTTCTAACCAATGAGAAGTGTCAGTCATGTGACTAAGTTTTAACCAATGAGAAGTGTCATGAGAATTAAAAAGAAGTGTCATTAGAACCTTCTGGAAATGTTCTTAAAGGGAGGACTTTTGTTCTTACTCTGATCCTCCTCTTTCCTCCTTGCTGGAATGTCAGTAGAATGGCTGTAGCTTAAACAGCCATCTTAAACCATGAGTTGGAAGCTTTGTACTGAGCAGGGCAGAACAAGAGAATATGAGCTGATTTCTAACTCTGGAAGCTTTATCAGCCCGGGACTGTCAGCCGTGAGACTCCTTCTATATTGACATTTAATCCAGTGATATTTTGAGCATTTCTTTCATTTGTAAGAAGAAAATAGGATGGTTTTATATAATTTGACCCTTTAAAATCTAAGATATATTTGTATATTGCTTTTACAGTTTAATGTTTAAATTTACTTTTCATCTTAGTTTTGCTTTTCTTTGTTTTATAGATGGAAAACTTACTAGCCAGTGCTGAAATGTATGTTTTTCTGTTATGTTTTGTTTTCACATTGGCCTATCTTCCATGTTGAGCTAAATGGACTCATATGATTTAATTACCTGACAAATTTACAGTTAGAAAATTTCTTTTCTCACATTTTTAACAGCTAAAACTTGGAAAATGTTTAACTTGCAAATAAGTACCTTACACTGATATTCACCGACTTCTCATGTTTGAGCCCTGCCAAAAATATTTCTCTTCTTATGTCTCTACTGAGTCTGGAAGACATTTTTACAAGTTATTCCACTACTGAAATTTTAGGAATTTTTGAGACTTCTCTCCACTTAAGATGTTGAATCAAGCATAAGCATCTACCTCTTCCTTTTTAGACCTCAAATGACATAACCATACAACCATAGAGGAAAATTTAATATATTACTCTAAATTAAGGTAGGGTGCCTTCCATGAACCAGAGTTGTCAGATTTCAGGAAAGCACACTCCTAAGAAATTGTAGCTTTATCAGAGGACCCCAGAAAAATTTCATTAATTATCAAATTGGATGTAAGTATCTCATTCCAACAGAGATAATATTGGAGTCCCAAACGAGATTGCAAGTCTATGGGTGAGAAGAGAGGGCAGGGAAGGCATAAGTGATTTCATAAGAAAGAAGAAAAGGAAGCAGAGAACATGCATGAAGAGAGCCAAAATAACCTTCAGAAAGAGAAAGTTTAATACCAAGTGTTAATGTGCAGAACACAAATCTGGAACTTGTTATTCCACAACACTGGCTAAGGGGAAGGGACTTAAAAGTGTGCCAGCATAGTACCCTCAGGAAAGCGTTACTTCTGGAGCATCAAGAGAAATTAGAGAATATATGTGCTCCTTGGAGACATGGTAGTGAAGGTAGAGGTCAGTAAAAGAGCAAAATTAAGAATTCTGTAGAAACCAAGCAGAAACAACACATACCAACCCGCTGCCACCCACCCCCAAACATCCTCCATTGAAGAAAGCAATGTTACTACACTGACAGAAGGAAGTACTATTGAACAAGGAATCTTATCTACAAGTTATCCAGGAATAGAAGAATAATTGGACAAGTTCTATTCAAAACTAAGAATTAAAGTATGTCAGTATGTTTTAAAAGTTGATCAGCATTCTCCTCACACAACCACAGAGCAAAATAAAATTGTAACATAACACTTCAAACTGAATTAAATGTCTCAAACAAGCATTTGAAATGTTTTAAGGAGAAAATCTAACAGAATCATAAATTCAGAAGCTAATCATTTAAATGGCCAAATGACAAAGAAATGCAACAACCTCAGGATATATTTTTAAAAAAAAAGACAAAAATTATAAGACATAAAGTACAAATTGCTCGAAGGAAATTAAATTACATTGAAGAACAACAAGAAAAAATAATTAAAATGAAATAAAGAAGTAAAAATGTTCAGAGTAAATGAATCAAAATGGAAAATAGGCCAAAAGTATAGCATATGTATTTGAAGTCTCTGAAGAAGAAAAGCAACACAATGGTACAATTAATATTTAAATCTATAATCTAAGGAAACTTTCTGAAAATGAAACAAATGTACTTAGTGTTCCTAGAAAAGCTGATCCAGGACAATGAACTCTGAGCTATGTCTTAGTAAAATTATTAGACTTCAAAGGAAAAAAAAAAAAAAAAGAAATCCTCAAGGCAAAAAAATCAAACTACTTTTAATGGTAGAAAGTTAAATCATTATCAGACTTCTCAAGAGCAACGCACGAAGAAAGCCAGCACTAGAGAAGCACTATCAAGAATTTTTTTTTTAAGTGCAGGCCAAATATTCTGTAATCCATTCAAGATCTCCTTCATGGCTACAGAGAAAAGAGTTTTAAACACACAAGTGCTAAGAGAAAAGTGGACACTTGAGCCCCTCCTGATGAAACAACTAGAGTATGAGCTTCATTCAACCATGAAATAACAGGATAAACTTGACAAAACGACTAATAGTGATCATTTAATATATTTAACTGTAGAAATGATGCTAAAACAAGGTTAGAAACATGGGTTAAATGATAAAATTTGAAATCATAGTATGGTATAAAAAATGAAAGGATGGTCTTATTAAACACTGGGAGAAAAACAGGGAAAAAAAGGGGAAAATAGAATATCATTATTAACTAGTATAGAAAATAAGTGGAAGTCACCTATTTCATTTAAAACAAAGAAAAAAAAACAGAAAGAAGGTTAAGTGAAAAAAAGTGGGGAGTGAGGGCACTATAAAAGGTATAAATATAAAGTTAACCACTATAACAAAAGTACAAACCTTTCTAAAAAGAAAAAAGTAGCAAAAACAAACCACAGAGAAAAACACACAGATATAAAAAAATCAAATAATAATAAATAACAAATAATGAAATATATCTTTTGTGTATATATCAAACACAAAATCCTGATAATATACTATCTTCTAAAACACACATAAACATTGACAAAAATCAGTCGTGGATTAGGTCTCATGGAAAACACCATTAAGTTCCACTGAGTGGATATATTACAACTAAATTTCTCTGATCAAAATACAATAAAACTAGAAAAAAAAACCAAAATTAAAAAATTTTTCCATCTGAAATTAAGAAAGCTTCTATTAAACAACTTTTGGGAAAAGGAGAAACACAAATATATATTACAGAGCTTTTTTAAGACATGGTAGTGAAAACACTACATATGAATCTATAAAGAATATTTAAAGGAGTGATTCATAGTCTTAAAAATCCATATCAGGGCTTCCCTGGTGGCACAGTGGTTGAGGATCCGCCTGCCGATGCAGGGGACATGGGTTCGTGCCCCGGTCTGGGAAGGTCCCACGTGCTGCGGAGCGGCTAGGCCCATGAGCCGTGGCCGCTGAGCCAGCGCGTCTGGAGCCTGTGCTCCGCAATGGGAGAGGCCACAACAGTGAGAGGCCCGCATACCAAAAAAAAAAAAAAAAAAAAACCCATATCAATAAAAATGAAAAAAATGGAAATAAATATATTTAATTCCATCTTCAAAAGCTAAAAAAAATATACAGCAAATTTTAACAGAAGATATAAGGAAGATAAAAATAAAAGGAGAAAGTAATAAGGTAAATAATTTTTTAAGTAAATTAAATTAATAAGTTAAATCTTGGTTCTTAGAAAATATCAACAGAAGACAAATCATTAGCTAATCCAATCAAATAAAGAGTAAAGAACTTAGACCAATTTATACAAAAAGTTATCAAGGAATTACCCCACAAAGGAGGACCAGGCCTGAGTGTTTCACAGGTGAACTCAACTAGTCTTTTAGAGAACAGATAGATCCAATATTATTCCAGATTTAAGGAGACTAAGAGATACAACAACTAAACGCAAGACATGATCCTGGACTAAATTGTAGGATGGGACAGTATTGGGATCAGTGACAAGGTTGTAATATGGACTGTAGATTAAAGTATGGCATCAATGTAAATTTCCTGAATTTGATAACAGTACTGTTGTTCTGTGTACAGAATATCATTGTTATTTTAAAATAACACATATAGTTGCACTCTGAAAGAGGGAAAAATTAGACTTCAATAAATAGACTAGAATAAATAGAAAAGTATGTTATTATATCCAAAGACTGTTGAAATATTTTTTTCTGACTAAATTACGTTATCTTGGCGTCCATTCAGCATCCCAAAGTGAATTTATGAATTTATGAGAATGATTTAAAATACATTTGAAGATATATTTACATGGTTTTAGCTTAAAAAAACTCTGAAGGTGATAAAAAGGGAAAGGAAGAAATTCTTGAGCTGTAGATACTGACATAAAGGTAAAACAATTAAAACTGTATGAAATTGGACCAATAAAAAAGAATAGAAATCCCAGAATGTGTGTGTGTGTTTGTGTGTGTGTGTGTATGCATGTGTGACTGTATGAATTAAGCATATGCTGAAAGAGTCATTTCAAGCCAGGAGAGAAATTATACTTTCTTCTAGAACAATACTCAGGTAATGGGCTAATTGTTTGAAGGAAGGAAGTAATTATGTTCACATCACATTGACTCTGGAGACAGCCTGCCTAGATTGGAATCCTGGATTTTAGCTCTATGACCTTAGTCAAGTTACTTAATCTATCTGTGTCTCAATTTTCTTATCTATAAAATAAAAATAACAATACTATTTATCTCACAGAATGTTTGTGAAGGTTAATTGAATTAAATATTGAAAAGTATTCAGCTCATAATAAGCACTATATAAATGTTAAATAGTAGTGGCTGTAATAGTAGTAGTAACAAAATATCCTTGGTACTTGTCTTAATTGGATTTTTAGATGGCTTATCATGTGCTAAGCTATAATCAAAATAATACCATTCTTAATATTATTTAGCCATAAGAAAGAATGAAATTCTGCCATTTGTAGCAATGTGGATGGACCTAGAGAATATTATGCTTAGTGAATTAAGTCAGACAGAGAGAAACAAATACTGTATGATATCACTTATATGTGGAGTCTAAAAAATAAAATGAATGTATATAGCAAAACAGAAGCAACTCAGATATAACATTAAGGGAGTTGCAATAGTGGTCATCTTATTGGAATTTGACTGTTTTCTTTATAATTTTTTGTTCCTTAAAATTTTTCTAGGATTTTTAAGTATGATCTTAATTTCAGAGTAAAAGTTACTTTAACCACAATTTCATTGGTTCAACCTCGATATTTATTCATTTCCAGTGGTATATTTGAAAAGTAGTGGATATTGTAGTATGTGTTTATAATTGAAACTGAAATATTAATCTGTAACCGTGACATAACATATCTGTGTTTCTTTCAAAGAAATGCATAAAATCTTGACATTGAGAAAATTAATAATTTGTGATTAATTTTACAGTTTGATTATTTTTCTTTTCCCCAACTTACATATTATATTTATTTAGAAAGGTCTGTTGAAACTTGAAAGTCTTTTAAAGTCTTTAGAACAAAAATATTTACATTCCCATATTAGCAAATAGAGAATTATCGTAATATAAGGTCTCAAGAAATAATTTTTTAAATTACAATTTCAAGGTTGGAAAGGCTCTTATATTACCAATTTCAGTCTATTCATTATACAGATGAGTAATCTAAATTGATGGTTTGGCTACTTGCCCAAAGTCATGTCATATATCTTAAATGAAGATGTAAAACTCGAACACATTCTTCCTTTCTTCTTCCCTCTCACCTTTCCTCCCTTCCATCCTTCCTCCCCCCTTCCTTTCTTCCTCTCTTACCTTTCTTCAATGTCTACTTTCTCCCTAGCAAACCTGAAATTTTTACATTAAAACATTATTTCAAGACTAAAAAATATAAAATGATATTTAAGAAAGCTGTCAAGAAATTTTTAAAATTTATGCATAGTTCATACTTGGTGAAGAGTAGAAGAAAATGTATGGTTTAAGAAGCTGAATAGGCAGAGATAGACCTAGTCCTTGTTAAATGTGTGCTAAAGCTCTTCAGTAAATATTTTCCTTCCACTTTGCACAAAAAATCTTTAAGGTGGGAATGATAAGGGGAAAATACTTAAAGTAATTGAAGCTCATGATAGGCACTTTTAATGAGTTTGAATTTCCGCGTCCAAATGAACGATATCCCAGGGGGATAAATGCATTTCCTGAGGTGATATATGAGTTACTATAGATAATGTGTACAAAACATGAAAAAGAGGGCTGTTATATAGTTGGAGGTTGGCATATTCAAAATTAGAAAAGGAAATTTATTCTGACAGAGCAATGAATTTGATTTTATTCTCTGGTAAAATTATGGAATGGATTATTAATCAGATGTGTTGTAGATGGTAAAAAAAAAAGTAAGCAGTTCATTTTCTTTTTTGATGGCATTAGCTATTCATAAAATGAATATCTGATTATTCATATATTTTGAGTTCAATAATGCCTTTTACAAAACACTTAAAAACTATATAGAGGACTTCTCTGGTAGTGCAATGGGTAAGAATCCGCCTGCCAATTCAGGGGACATGGGTTCAAGCCCTGTTCCGGGAAGACCCTACATGCCGTGGAGCAACTAAGCCCGTTTGCCACAACTACTGAGCCTGCACTCTAGAGCCTGCGAGCCACAACTACTGAGCCCACGTGCCACTACTACTGAAGCCCACATGCCTAGAGACTGTGCTCCGCAACAAGAGAAGGCACCGCAATGAGAAGACTGCGCACTGCAACGAAGAGTAGCCGCCACTCGCCACAACTAGAGAAAGCCCGTGCACAGCAACGAAGACCCAACACAGCCAAAAAATAAATAAATAAAATTAAAAAACAAAACAAAACTATATAGAGCTACTTGGCTAAATGACAGTGTAGTAAAGAATACTCATAGGTGATTAAAAAACATATCTCGGGTATTAACTAATTAGCTGTTTTCAAAGGGGGTAGAACTTTAGAGGCAAGTTTCAATACTTTGAGCTTTCCCATGTACTCTTCATCAATGTTTTACTAGTAATATGATTGAAGAATTAAAGGCCTGCTTCTCAAACTTCCAAATGATGCAGAGCTAGCAGAAAACGTTGATATAATGGTTGATAGTAAAGATTCAAAATATTTCAGATAGATGTGAAGGTCAAAAGAAACAAAGAATGAAATTGATGAAAGATAAATACAAGATCCAACATTTTGCTTCAAAATCAACTGCATAGGATTTCTGAGGACTTCTGGATTGATAGTATTTTATTTTAAAATATTTTGAAAATTTATTTAATCCTAAGTTTAAGTCAATTGTAATTCACCTAGTAAAAATGATTCAGACTCCAGTGTCATTTAAAAAACTGTATTATTCTTATCATCTGAGGAAACATTTATGAATTGGACTATGTTCACAGGCAAATGACCAGTATTTTGAGGGATATGGAAATCATATCTTGAGAAGAGTGATTGAATAAGCGAATTATTTTTTATTTTAAAATAATATTTCCAAGTAAGGAATAAGATAGCATTCGACAGGTATTTTAAGAATAGTCGTAGAACAGATCTATTTAGATTTATAATGTGATGTATTGATAACAAAGCTAACACACTTAATAGAGGATACAGAGAAGCATATATCAATCATAGTAACACCAAGGCTTTGTATTAATTAGAATATTGCAAATATAAATTGTTCATCTTAGCAACTGGGCTTGTTATACTATTAAATAATATAGTGTTTGTGGAGCATGTAACAAGGTACTAGGTATATAGTAAACATTAAATAAATGTATAACTATTGGTATTATTAACATAATGTCGTTAACATTATGTTCAAGCATAAACTAGATAATTGTTAGATATGATCAGTTATTTCAAATTAAATTTAGAGTAAATGTGTTCCAACTTCTCTGAGTGTAAACTTCTAAGAGTCAATGATCATGTGGCGTATTTGTCGTGCCCTATTGTATTATCCATCCATTTCCTTCTCATGACTTGAAAGAATGTAAATATTTCCTTTCAAGAAAAATGTTACAACTGTGTAATTAGAATAGTTTTGAAAAACAATTATCTATATTCCAGGTTTAGTGCTATTTCTTATCACAATTCAAATAATCACTTTTACATTAAACACTTGACATATAATAATATTTTGTAATATATTAAACATACTATAGTAGACTCAATTACCTTAGCTAGTGGCAAATGACATAAACATAAATAAATTGATAAGCCAAGAACTTGATTTTAATTATTGAAGTAAGCATTCATGAAGATATAAATTTTTTGTCACTGCTACAAAATTTAGCAAATTTTTATGTTGCCATTTTATTTTTATTCTGTAAAATTCCCTCTCCGTCAAGTATGCTGAGAAATAGAGAGATAATTTATAAGAATTGGGTAATGAATATCTAGTGAATGTTCTATCTTCTTTCATTCATATATGAAACAAGTATTTATTAATCATGAATCTATGCCAGACAAATGTGCTTGATACAGGAACATGTCATTTTTTTAAAAAAGTGACAGTCCCTGCCTTCACAGAGCTTGTGGTCTAGTAGAAAAATTCATTGTTCAAAAATCATACAAATAATGTAAAATTGCAACTCTCATACTGTTAGGGAAGTGAGGGATACAGGCTTCTGATGGTGTAAACAACAAGAATTACTATTCCAGGCAAAAGAGCCATGGATAGCTTTCCTGAGGAAGTGATAATTGAGCTGATTTATGAATATGAATAAAAGTTTACTTGAAGAAGTTTCAGGAGGGTCAATTCAGACAGTACAATCAGCATGTATGAAGATCATGCATTGGGAAGAAGTGCTGGAAAGAAAAATGGTCCAGTAGGAATATGTGGAGGTAGGTGGAAGATAGTGTATCCAAAGATATATAGGCTTTGTTAAAGATTTTAATCTTTTTCCTAAAAGCAGTGCAAATCCACTGAAAACCTTTACATTGTGGCAGGGACAGGATCAGATGTGCTCAACAGAAAGAACACTTTGGCTGCAATAGGGAGGTTAGAGATGAGAAAAGGTAGATTTCAGGTAGACTCGTAAGGAGCCCTGGAAAGCAATGATGAGAGCTGAAAATAGTAGAGAAGTGAATGAATATTAGGATTCTCAGTAGGTAGAATCAGAAGTGACAGACTGGATAGGGAAATAAGACTGAGAAAAATAATGAGATCACCGAGATTTAAGATTTACATAAGAAGATTTTCACTGAAGCAGAAAATATTGGAAGAGGACTGGTTTGAGTTGAATGCCTCTAGTATGATCTTGGCCATGTTAAATTTGAGATGTTTTTGAGACATCCAATAGAAATATCAATTATGTAATTGCATAAATCAGTATATACTCCAGAGCTCATCTCTGTATCTACAAATGTAAATTTTGTAAATCATGTGTATAGATGGGAGTCAATGGAGGTAATGATATGAATGGGATTGCCTAGGCAGAAGATCTCATATGAAAAAAGGGTGTAGGTCCAAGTCCAGAGGATTGCCGACATGGGCTTGAAAAGGAACTGAGAAAGAGGCTTAATCATGACATGAAATTCAAGGAAAATAATGTTTATGGTGGAGGGGGCCATCATCACTGTCAAATATTGTCAAGAAGCCTAAACAGATGAGCACTAAATTATATCCATTTGATTCAATAGTGTAAACATTAAGAAGCGCTGCGTCCATTGAGTAGTCGAACACTCGATAATATGAATACAAAAGAGTCTTCCAGAGTGACTGTGAGGTGTGGAAATACAGACAAATCTTTCGAGAAAATTGACTATGAAAAAGTGAGAGAGAAAGGGTAGCAAGTGGGAGTCAGAAGTCAGAGAGAGTAAAAGGAAAGGTTTTTCTCTTTTTGTTTTTATTTTAATGAGAAAGAGTTAAAGAACCTTTTCATGGGAAATCAACAATTGGTAGATGATGTTGAATACAAGAGATGGGAGTTTAAGCATCTGAACTGGAGGGGATTTGTTGATAAGTTTACTGATGGAGGTTTGGCATTAGAAAGGAAGACATCTCCTGTATCACAAATAAAAGTTAAATAGAATAAGCTGGATGTGGGATATAGGTTGAGAAGTAGAAATAAGTGTGAATTTTAATTTAGTATCTTCTGATTCTCTATAAAGTAGCAGTGAATGTCATCTGAGAATTAGGGGAAGTGAGAAGATTAAATGTTTTATGAGGCTAATGGTTTGAAAAGTCATTGTTGAAACGGAACAAGTGAGTTGACATACACATACACACATGCATGGAAATACACACATGCATTTCTGTATGTATGCATTTCTGTATGCATACATACAGAAATAAATAGACTAATAATAGAAGGAAAGAGAAAGAGAAAGAGAGAGAGAAAGAAAGAAAGAGAAAGAAAGATAAGAAAGAAAGAAAGGGAGGGGAGGGAGGAAGAAAGATACATGTGATTGATCATTTCTGGTTACTTAGACATATTCAAAAAGTTTTAGGACCATCTTTCTGAATCAGTGGTTCTCGCCTTTTTTTTTTTTCTGCTCCAGTACAGCTTCTCTACAAGTAAGGGCTATCACGTACTCATATCAAGCATGGTGGTCTGCTATATCACTGATTCTGAAGGCTGGATTGAGGTACTTCCTTAGGAAGGTGTATACAAATCTCAGAGATAGGAAAATGTGTGCGTATAAGGATGTGTCGTGTGTGTATGCAAATGCATTTGTGCAGTTTGAAAAAGCCCATTATATGATTCTAGTATCCTCTCCACAGGGAGACTGGCAATTTCTTCTTGAGAATAGAATAGCCAAGTGTTGAAAGTGGACCAGGAAGTTGGTCCATTGAGGAAGTTCTCCATAGAACTAGGACAAGCAATTACTATATTTAATAAATATTTTAGCACATACAAAATAATCAGTTCACTTTTCCAAAAGAAAACAATAACAAACAACAGCACATCTTCCCTAGATATTTTTCTTTATTACATTATAGAAATTCACTTTGTGATACATACAAATATCTATTATTAAAATCAGTATAGTGACTATTCTAATTCATAATCATTAAATGTAAAACATTTATTTATTAGCAAAATATTTATGAACATTTACAAATATTCAATCACATGTCAGCAAATCTCTCCTTAGGTGGAATTTTCTGACTTTAGTTGAGTCATAAAATGCTTTGGGTCCCTAGTGCATCAATTCGTAAATTACTGATCCACACACAGTACTTTAATATCCTGAAAAAAGAAATGTACTTTTTGAGAGCCTAATTGAATCTTGAGGAGTTATTTATTCACCATTAAGACTGAGATAAATGAGTCAGCTCACAATAGTCATACTAAAGACAGTTATATTCATTTCACAAATAGATAAACTGAAGCTCAGAAAAGGTAGGACTAGAGAGCTAAGGATCCAGGTTAGATTTTCCTTCTGAAAAGACCCAATTCCTAGTAACTGAGCTATGCTAAATAAATATATGAGCTTGAAAGCAATAACTATTTCTCTGAAAATGCATTTCTATATAGAGTTATTAACTTTAATACCTCTCAGTTAATAATCCGAAACTCATAATTCTTATGTTAATGTAGCCTTGTTGCAGTGTAAATAGTACAATTAAGAAAAGCAAAATTTCAGACTCTTTTAAGGTAAAAACTCTCCTAAAACTAGTTATCCTAATTGCTTACAATATGAGTCATTTGGAAAACAAATGATTTCTTGCAGTATGGTAAAGTGATTATATTATGAGCCCTGGCTTTGCAGTAAGAAAAACATTGCTTTAATATCTGGCTTCTAAACTTATTAACTGTGAGAACTGAATGAGTTACTTAAACTCTTGAAGTTTCAGTTTCTTCATCTATGAAATGGAGAGGAAAACATGTAATTCATAACTCATTGTAAGGATTAAATGAGAAAAGTTATTTAAATACTTAGCACTGTATAGATGGGCTGATACACACACACACACATACACGCAATGCTTAACTTTAGCTAGACTGTTTTTGCAGCTGTTATTACTTCAGAGACTAGATGTATGGGAATTGGTTTAGCATTCCACTAGGCATGTTAATTTTCATGTCTTTTTTTTTTCTCCAAAGGCATTAAAACCAGTTTCTATATTCTTTCATCAAACTATAAAAAAAAAAAGAATAATGAAAATGTTCAATTTACTATTGTTTGTGTTTGTCTGAAAGGAGTTTCGCACAGCTGTAGTCACAGCCACAGATAATTATTTCAAATAAGATGAATCTTTTAGATATTTAAATATGTTTTCATATCATAGAATTTAAATGTGAAGTCATTTGTTATGTGCTGTCACTGCAATTCTGCCATGTGCCTTATATAAGTAAAATAGCATGTGCTCTGTGTGGTTCTGAGTGCTAACACTGAGAATCCGAGACACATACTGAGAACAGTGGTTATTGCTCCAAGAAGAATTATCTGTTTCCTTAATCTTTAATCGTTCATTAAAGTGTTTCGAGGTTTAAAAATAAAATTATGGTAGCAACCCCTGGTGTATGATGTTATAACTTAATGCTATGAAATCTCTAATAAACTCTAATATATTTAGAACCCAATAATATAAATTTTGATCCAGAGAAATCTAAACCAAGGGTGAAATGCCACATTGAGGTTTTTTTTTTTTTGATAACTTAGATGTTAAGAACATGTTGAATATCTTGGGAACATTTTCTCAGGAAGAATTCTTTAGAATAAGTTTTACCTTTGCTGCTGTGTTAATGATGGCTTTGATAAAATAACCCAAGGAAAAAAGACAATTTCCTTCAGGCATTATCTGTGTCTGAAATATTCTTCACTGATTTCACATGCATTGATAATATGAACAAGATAATTTGTCTAACTCTGGTGGGCCAAGATTTGCAGTAGGAAATGAAAAATTCACATATAGGTCTTCTCTAAGAAGTCTCTGCAGTGTTTTTCAGTTTATATAAAAAGGCTTAAGATGTTGCCTGAGGCATCTATTTTATTTTCCTCAAGGCAAGCTAAAGTGCCACAAATCAAGTTGTTTTTCACACTGTTAATGTATTCCTGTCTCTTTCAATTTCTCAGAGGGCCGACATAGGGATTTCTGCTTTGACTATCACCCCAGACCGTGAGAATGTGGTGGACTTTACAACACGTTACATGGACTACTCAGTGGGAGTCCTACTTCGAAGGGCTGAAAAGACAGTGGATATGTTTGCCTGTCTTGCACCATTTGATCTCTCACTATGGGCTTGCATTGCTGGCACAGTTCTTCTGGTCGGTCTACTGGTCTACCTCTTGAATTGGCTTAATCCCCCAAGATTACAAATGGGGTCGATGACTTCTACCACTCTCTACAACTCCATGTGGTTTGTGTATGGATCCTTTGTACAGCAAGGTAAGGAAAATATATATATTTCAGTACAAAAAAGGAATGTGATGTTTCATATGCCATGCATTCAGTTAAGAACGTTCTGTGTCTTGACATCAGTAAGTGTTCTAAAGGTCTTTACAGCAATACTAAGAAAAGAACATTTCTTGCTCTTTCCTAGTGGATCTCAAACAGCAGATTTTCAGTAAAAAATGGTACAGTATCTTTTGATGTAAGTTCAGTTTTATCAACAAAGCCAAAGATGAATGTCAGAGGTAAGGTTCACAAGAAACTCAAGAGGAGATTTTCCTTCCCAAGCTCCGATTCTGAGAAATAGCCTTTCTATTTCTCAGATAAATACTTACTGAGATTTATGAAAATACTTACTACCAGAGCAGATATTGCTTAATTATTTATGTGTATAAGAGATGTTAAGACTTGCTGTTTGTTGAGAGACATTGTTTCATGTATTAAAAATATTCATTGGCAGTGAAAAGACTTTAAGATTCTGATAAGAAATTTACGCTTTATCTTTCACTTTAATATATAATTTTTACCAGTTAACTTATAATTTCATTATATTCTAAACAATGTCTTTGTTGTGTTATTCAGTAGTCAATCTGCCTACTCTTTAAACTTATCTAGGTAATTACTTGACTCTTATTGTTTCAGAATAGAACAATATTTATTGAGCCCCTTACTTGAGACTACTGCCATCATAGAAAATGAAATAATAAAATACTTAGGGGATTGATAGTTTCTTGCAAACTTGTCATATGTATTGAAGAGAAGACATAGGTGTCACAATGGAGACATATGATTCTTTTGCCTTAATATTTACAACTCTCAATAACATCTTACTTTTTATATACACTTGCTATTGGATCTTCCATTAAATTTCATTCTTTCTATTCTCATTTAACTAATCATAAGGTTTGTCTAGACTTTTCATCTCTACTTTCTCACATAAAATCTATCCCGCAAAACTCTGTAAGCATGCTTTTTCCCGCTACCTTTCTGTATCTGTGTATCTTTATCGCAGATATTTTTGTTCCATTCATTAATCACTAATCTAGTAGATATTTAATCCATGCTATTTATTTAAGTAGAACTTTGCTAGGCACTGAGTATACAGTTGGGAGCAAGGGAGTCGTTGCCATCATTGAGCTACAAGTCTTGTGGGATGCAAACATGTAAAATCCACGTGTGATAGAGACTGTTAGAGATCATAGTCGTGGAGAGGGTGAATATATCTTAATGTCGCAAAGAAGGCTTTTTGAATTAGTACTGTATAAACAGAGACAGAAGTAACTATGCAAAGAGCTTATTGAAGAAGAGGATGGGGGAAAGGATACATAGATGGTAGGATAGAATTTAAGACCAAGAAGTGAGGGAGAAATCAGAATAGACTATGCAGAATAGACTATGGAGCTGGTAAAGATGAGGCTGAAGATATATTTGTTATTATCAGGGGTTTGAATTTGATCTTCAGGGAAATTATCAGTAATTTAAAGGTATTAAACAGGGAAATTGCATGTTTAAATTTTTACTATAATCAGAAACATTGTGATTATAGTATGGATAAAATTGAAAGAGAGCAATGTGGAAAGGGAAACAAATTATCAGAGTATTATAATAACTAAATAAAGAGTAAACGTGGCTTGCACAAAGGTAAGATGACACTGGGAATCAAGAGAAGGGTATTGATGAATTGGAATCTATAGAACCTGATAAATTATATAGTGCTATGGGGATTGGTACTGAAGGAGAAAAAGGAGGTGAAATTTTATCCTAGGTTTCTGGATTGGGCAGTTACGTGTATTGGTTGTCGATGTCATTTTCTGGGGAAAAAAATCAAGAAGAGCAGGTGTGATGTGGAAGATGATACATTCATTTTGGTACATTTGAGTTGAGGTATCTGTGAAATATCCAGGGGTATATTTCTAATGCTTGTTAATGGTTTGATATATTTGTCAGAAGCACAGAAGAGACATCTGGGCTAACAGATTGAGGAGATATTGGCATGTAGGAGATAATTGAAGCCATGGAAGTGAACAAGATCGTACAGAGTAGTTGTTCTCAACTGCATACTCCTGATTGAGGACGACTGACTCAGAGAGGGCCTAGGACAGAGCCCTAAGGAAAGGAATGGGTAGATGAGATTTCAGTGATAACTAATAAGTAGTGACAAGAAAGATGCAAGTACCATGTGTACCATCTAGTGGTATACATACCAAGTAAAGACAATATTTGAATATGGAAGATTGGTTGACAGTGTTAAACATTTCAAAGAATCAAGTAAAATTAATACTTGAAAGGTGTTCATTGGATTTAGCAATAACCTTGTTATTGGTAGTATTCCAGTGACTAGAGCTGCATAATAAATTCCTCGAAAACTTATCAGTTTCGTGGGTCACAAATTTAGACAGGACATGGTGTGGTTGGCTTGTCTCTGCTCAATGATGTCTGAAGCCTCAGCTAGACAGCCCAAAGTCTGGAGGCTGAACTCATTTGAAGGCTTGTTCATTTCATTCACACGTCTGGTGGTTAATGCTGGCAGAGAGCTGGTGACCTCAGTTTTCCTCTACGACCTTTCTCCATAGGATAGTTTGGCTTTCTCACACCATGATGATTGATTTCTCTATAAAGCGTGTCCCCAAAATAGGGGAAAGAGTCAGTGAAACAGAAGAATTTTTTAGTCCAGGTTGGGGATCACAAACTTGTATGATGGTGTGAGCTTCTCTTGCAGGAAACACTCTGGATGTGCCACCTCATGGCTTTGTCATGAGAATTTAAATGGTTTTAAAATGTGAAGTTCTTAGGTACAGTAACTTATAGAAGTATCACGTAAGTGTTTACCCAGTAAATAAAAACAAATTAGTCTCAGCTGTGGATAGTTAGGCACACGAGAAAAGGATAACAAGGCAGATTATTTTAGATTATTAGCAAGACGGTGGTTGAAGTAGTAGATTCTAGGGAATATGGAGCAATAAAAAATAGAAAGACCAATAATCACAGTGTAATAGAGAGTAAGACTGGAAAGTAAGAAAGTGGTAGTGGGAGAGAGTAGAGTTCTTGATGAGGCCAAAGAACAGCTGTAGAAATATCAGTGTGAGATAGTTCAAAGTTTGTATTGACAAAATGGGACACCTGAGCCTAACATTTTTGAGATGAAACAGTAGAGGACAAGTTACAGGTGTGTAGATGTGGATTCCTGAAGAGTTGGTGAAGAACTTCAAAGCTGACCAACTGAGAATCCAGAGGATTAGATGAGCCATCTGTAATGATGGTTGGCTTGGATTAGAGAGAAAGAAAATAAGCCGTGTGCCAAAGTTGTCAATAAATGAGGATAGATAACTAGGATGTTGATAAGTATGAGTACTGACTAGAAATAGAAGGTGGTAAAGCTACATGTAACTAACCTCTCTGTTTATCTCACTTCTTCCCATTCCATCTAGTTTTTCTGTGCATGGTTTCAATAACTACCAAAATCTAGATGACTCCCAAATCTATATCATCCTTGAATTTTAGTTTTATATACTCTCACTAGACTCTCTGGATATATCAGAGATACCACAAATTCCAACATGCCAATAATTGGATTTTTTTGCACTTTAAACCTTTATAGCCTCTTGTGTTCTCTATTCTAGCTGATGCATTAGCAACCACTCAGACTTACAGGTTAGAAACTTTGAAAACAGTTTTGATTTTTTCTTCCTTCTATCCCTTATATCCAACTATAAGTCATGCAAATTTTACTTCATACTTATTTCTAGGATTGGAAATCTCTTCTCACCTAGAGAGATAAGACCTGGATTTTTACCTAGATTAGGCCTATCTCATTTCTCATCTGAGCTACAGGAATCTCATAATAGGTCTTTCTTTTTCAATTTTGTTTCCTGCAAATATATGCTCCACATACTTACACATATACTCAAATTATCACTGTCATGGAGAGCTAACCACATAATTCCCATTCTTCAAATATTTCCTTGGCTCCCCAATGCCCACAGTTTAAAGTTATTTAGAGCATGAACAATACTCCATCGTTTGGGTCTTCACCAGTCTTGATTCTCATCTCCTACCACTCATGGCTCACATGTAATTGTCCAGTTATTCCAAACTGCTTTTGTCTCTCGAACAGAAGACAAGACTGTGTCTTGCCTCTCTGCCTTTGCTTCTACTCTTTTCAATTCGTGAAATGCCTTTATTACCAATTGCTTAATCTCTACGCCCACTCTCTGCTTTCATATGGCAAATTCCTGTGCATCCTCTAGTTCTTATTCTGATCTCACTTCCTTCAGGAAGTCTTTGCGTTTTCTTTTGTCTCCACCTGAGTCCTTTGAACACAAGATAGTGTCCTGTTTATCTTTATAGTCTCTTTGCCTAATTCAGTGTCTTGTACGTATTAGGTGTTTAATAAATGCATACTGATCAACTAAATAAGTGAATAAATGCTAAATACTTAACTAAATCAAGCATGGAATTAACTGCAACATTGTGTTTATTAGATTACAGTCTATTGCCCAATGACTTAAACTCACTTAAACCAAACAGGAAGTTATCCAGAATGTCTCCACTGGTGTATTTTCTTAAGTAGCTAAGATGAGAAACTTATAAGTAAGGTTTCCCATTGGTTGAAGCCTTACTTTTGAGAATGTTGACAAGCTTATGGACTGGCTTTCTGAATTCTGTCTCCAGGTGGCCCAGTTTCAGCAAGTTTTGGAGAACACCCAAAAGAAAAAGATAAATAAAATTATCCATATGGTTACATGCTTTTCTAGTCTGTAAACAGGCTTCAGATATCAAAAGTTATAAATATGTTAAGCACTTTTCTATCTCAACTGCTCCCTTAAATAAGTTGTACAGCCTGTGGGTTGATTATACATTTATACGAATTCATAATGATGCATCATGCTGAATTGCATATGATTAACTACTTCATCTCTGAAATGTTGCTATTCTTCCACCTGCTAACAATGAAAAAGGTGAATTCATTAAAAGGTACTGAAAGTATCTTTACACTTTGATTAAAAATAAATTAAGAAAAGACTTCAAAAACCCCATGAAAAAAAGAATCAGTCAATGAAGTGTCCATGCACAGGCAATGAAGTTTGGAATTAGTGATAATTTCTAATAAAAATATAGTCTTTTAAGGAGAAGTACAGTAATATTTCTGAATTATTTCAGAATTACGGTCTTTAATGAGCCACTAGAGACTAGATTGAGTAGGAATAAAAGGGCATTTCATGTATTATCATATAGATGTTTGAAAAAAGAGTTCAGGGACAGCTAAAAGCAGAAAAATGTTAAATATACGTAAGCTGTTTACTAATCCTGATTTTTAAAAAAAATCTGTAACTTCAGAGCATTCCAGAAAAACAGCTTAGGGAATCCAACTGTGCAAAATCAGTATGGTCCATTATAGAGATAAACTTAGTACATCTGTTTGGCTAGAACATTACAGTTTGTGAATTAGGCAGTTTAATGCATGAATGAGACACCAATTTTATGCAAGTTTTGTTGCCATTTCATATCCTCCCTTATCTTCATGCCTATGTACATCTCCCTGCAATCAACATACTTAAAAAAAAAAAAACTGGGGCTTGATTTTTGAAGATCCCTGATATTTAGTTTATGGTCAGTGGCTCTTAATATCATCTGGGCCATGAAGGGCCTCTGTGACTTGTTCTCACATGTGGTTGTATGTAATTTGTTTACTGTTTACTTGCAAAGGGAAATTTCAGAGTTTACCTCAGATGGTCTGGTTCTATGAAGTATAAATATTTATAGTCACGTAAAATGTTTCAGGCTATCACATATGTTTACCAGCAAGCATTTACTATATACCAGCTATGCGCCAGGAACACAAAGAACAAAAGAAAAACAAGGAATAACTGTATTAACTGGCTTAATAAATATTCCTTGGATGTACTATATGCCATACCCAACCTAGATATTTTGAATATGATCATAAGAAAGACACAGTCCTTGCAGGAATGTTCAACATCATGTAAGTGGGCCATAGCCAAATTGGGACCAAATAAACCACTTTTGATGAGAGGAGCAGACGGAATTATTGAAAGGAGTAAAGAGGGAAAGTTCCTTTGGTAATTTTCTTAAGGATCAAATAGTTCCACAGTTGCTAGTGATGAATAAAGAGGACCTTTAGGAATGGTAGAAGATAACCTGGTGGCTGCTGCACAAGAGTTTACATCAAAGGCAATCCACTGGCTTTGAGATCCCAGGACAATTTTTGGAAGAAAATAAAGAGTTCTTCCCGCTGCCAGAAGGATTGCAGTGTTACAGAGAATCACAACTTTCTCATTTCCACAAAAAGAAGAGTCAGACATTCTTCTCTATCAAATTAGGCAACAGAAAACATTGTTGATGAGAAAGCATCTGTTTAAAACTTTGAGAATAACTCAAAAAGACATCCATTTTAATAGTGTAGATATCAAATATACGAAATTTGCCAATGTCCTAGTCACAAAACCCCAAAGGATTCAAGCCTTGAAATGCAGTAGCTAACGCCATTCCTTTGTAATGTTATCTGATATTTCACATTCAATTTGAATATAACAAAAATTATATTGGCTAGCTCTGCTGTTTACTGACCCTAATGAACACAGAGAAAATGAGAGTAATTCCCAGTGACAGGTTAACTGGACTATAGAGACAAGTTTTTTTCTATATTCTGTTCTTACAGATATTAACTCAAAAAGGCTCTCTGTAATTTTTATTTAGGTGAGAACAACATCTCTGTTGTTGCTAATTATTATAGGCAGTCCTTAACGAAGGGAGAGCCAAGTACTCTGAATGCTGTCACATCTACTTGAGAATTTCCTCATGCTGATTTAAAACATAACAAGCTGCTCATTTTCTTTCTTTTTATCACCAGAATTCTTCAACACCAAAGAAAAAGATGAACTCTCATACTTTCAAAGACTGTTTAAACTCCTTCATTATAGGTGTGGGGTGTGACTAATCTGTGTGACCATAAAACAATGCCATGACGCTAAGATGTGAATCCACTAGTTTTTCCCAGTGAACTGTAATGAGCTCCGAAGCAATTATTCCATAAACTATATACATGAGATAGCCCCTGGGTTTCATTTATTTTAATACCAACTCTTTATGGTTTGAGCCAGGAAATCCTTTCCATGCTAAACTAGGTTTTCAAAGAGGTAAAAGTAATTAAGGAACATGAGGCACAAATCAGATTTCTGCTCATAAAATGCTTATAGAATGAGAACTGGTGTGAACAACATGTTCTTGACTCTTCTGAACTACTTATGAGTACATACCATAATTAAAAGCATTATTTTAGTATTTAATAAAACAGAAGAGTTGCTTTCAAGAAACATTTTAAAAACTTGAAGGGTGGTCTTAAGATTTTCTGAGTTGGTTTCTCTTCTTTCCCAAAATGCTATAAGAAAATACATTTTTTTGTTATGAAGAACCTAGGGGTAAGACAGGAATAAAGACAGACCTACTAGAGAATGGACTTGAGGATATGGGGAGGGGGAAGGGTAAGCTGTGACAAAGCGAGAGAGTGGCATGGACATATATACACTACCAAATGTAAAATAGATAGCTAGTGGGAAGCAGCCGCATAGCACAGGGAGATCAGCTCGGTGCTTTGTGACCACCTAGAGGGGTGGGATAGGGAGAGTGGGAGGGAGACGCAAGTGGGAGGAGATATGGGAACATATGTATATGTATAACTGATTCACTTTGTTATAAAGCAGAAACTAACACACCATTGTAAAGCAATTATACTCTAATAAAGATGTAAAAAAATGCATTTTTTTAATCTAAGTTTAAATGATAAAAAAACAGGTGTCATAAATCCTTTAAAATAGCATTGACATCTTCATAGTACTTGGTGTTTTTACAGTACCCCTCAGCTTAAGTAACAAGGTTAGGGACAGAAATGTACAGTGTGGGGAATGTAGTCAATAATAATGTAATATTTTTGTATGGTGATAGATGGTAACTAGACTTATCATGGTGATCATTTTGAAATGTATAGAAATATCAAATCACTGTGTACCAGCAACTAACATAGTGTTATAGGTCAATTATAGTTCAAAACCAAACAAGCAAACTCATAGCAAAAGAGATCAGACTGTGGTTACCAGAGATGGGGCAGTGGGTGAAGGGAGGAGGAATTGGATGAAAGTAGCCAAAAAGTACAAGCTTCTAGTTACAGTATAAATAAGTACTAGGATTGTTATGTACAACATGATAAATATGATTAATGCTGCTGAATGTTGTATGTGGAAGTTAAGAGAGTAAGTTCTAAGAGTTCTCATCACAAGGACAATTTTTTAAAAATTTTTATCTAGGGCTTCCCTGGTGGCGCAGTGGTTGAGAGTCCGCCTGCCAATGCAGGGGACGCGGGTTCGTGCCCCGGTCCGGGAAGATCCCACATGCCGCGGAGCGGCTGCGCCTGTGAGCCATGGCCGCTGAGCCTGCGCGTCCGGAGCCTGTGCTCCGCGACGGGAGAGGCCACAGCGGTGAGAGGCCCGCGTACCGCAAAAAAAAAAAAAAAAAAAAAAAAATTTTTATCTATACAAAATGATAGATAATCCCTAAACTTGTTGTGGCAATCTTGTCATGATGTATATAAGTTGAATCATTACGCTCTACAACTTAAACTTACACAGTACTGAATGTCAATTATATCTCAGTAAAACTGAAAAGGAGATATACAAACAAACACAGGTGAGCTAGGGAAAAACAAAAGAATAGGGCCAGACATCTCCAAAGATAAATTTATTCTAAAGGTGATTTAGGATTGATCAAAGTTAAAGTATTGGGATCAAAGGATAGTACGGACAATCAGCTTGGAATGTAAATTTGGGAATTCAGTTTTTGTTTGACCTCATTCCATTTTCCCCTTCACCTGTAGTTAGAATATGTAGTTAGAACTTTAATAATGATGGTCATATTTCTAAAAATATGGAAAACTTACCAAAGCTTTTAAAAACAAAATTATGTTTTGAAAAATAAGACTTTTACCACTTAACCTGTCTCTAAAATGCATACTTACAAGCTAACTGTAACACACATAATGCTAAATTTAGGATTCCTGTTTCCGTCTACAAAACAGGGCAATAAGGTCCTGTGATACTTTTGTTAAATACCCTTAAATGTGGCATGGCCTTAACTTGAACTTTTCACAATTGTAAGGCAGAGAAATTCCAATGCATAACATAAAGTAAAAATTAGCATCGTATATTTCATCATGTATATCAGTGTTTCTTATTTGTAAACTACTTTCTTGATGACAGTTGTTCTTTTTTGGCATCAAGATGTAACAAAAGACCAATGCATAATCCATACTTCCACACTGTGGGCATGTAAAATTGCTCTCTGATTTGTGGGTGACCAAACTTTATAGAGTCTCTTTATATTTACAGCTCTGTCTCTCAGACTCTAAATTAACATTCCATTTGGGACAGATGTGCAGTTTGTCTGCTTCAGTTGTTTTCTAACCATTAATAATATACATTGTTTAAACTCTGCTTTAACATTTCCTAAAAGTATTTCCTCTGCCTTTACCATTTAAAATTATTCATTATCTATAAAGCATCTCCTTGGATATTAAATAAGAATTATTTATCTAGTCACAAGAGTGAATAGGACAGCGCGGTATCTGTCTTCATGGAGCTTTCAATGTAATGAGGGAAACAAACTAGTAAACACACAGCTCCATCATAAGATCATAATAATCACACTGAGGAAAGCCCAAGTCACAACGGGTGCAGAGTTAACAAATAGGCCACTATCTGGTGCATTACAATTAGATCAAATTCATACCGAGTCATGACCTATTAAAGAGAGGGACACAGACTAGGAACCAATTTTTCTTTGCCTAGTGACAATGGAAAAAATGAACTGGCCCATTAATTCACTTGATCTTTGTTTCCTGATCTATAAAAGAGTCAGATTATTTAAATTTTTTCTTTCAGTTATAAGATTGTATGATTATATAATACAAATATCTAATTAAACAACTCTTTTCATATCTTTGTGTTTGATTAAGAGACAGTTCAGTTTTAAACTGAACTATCTATACATTTACTAGCTGTGTGATGCTGGACAAGCTTCTTAGCCTCTAGGTGCTCTAGTTCCCCAAATAATAATTACCTACTATATCAGGTGTTTGAAAAATTAAGAGTTCATAGATATAAAACACTTAAAACTGTGTGCAAGACATAAAAAAGGCACTCAACATTGTAATTATTATTTTCTCACTATTTTTGCCATTCATAGCAAGAGATGAAATCAGCCACATTGTTTAATGCTTTATATACTCATTATTACCTCACAGAAAATAAGCAGTATTTCAAAGAAGCATGTTGTAATTAGGCATAAGGAAGTGTATTAGGAAAGCCAGTCCAGCTAATGAAAATGCTTACAGTAAAAACCATACACTAACAAATTCATAATAACTTTATGTCATTCAACTAGACATGAAAAGCAACAAGAACATTTTTCCCTATGTAAGCACATCATTACCACATGTACTTGTAATAAACTGTAGCATAATATGGCCAAAGATGCAACAAAGTAATGAACCAAATTGAATGGAATTATAAGTTTTGATTCAGGATGCTTCCAATTTATATATGCAGCTCTTTGGGGCTCGAAAAGACTAAATAATCTTTTGGGGACTAATTTATAAAACCTGTGAATATATGTATTTTGTTTTTGGAATATATATTGAGATCTGTGGCTAAAATAGCACATAATTAAGCATAAACATCACACAGAAAGCTAATTTTCCTAAACTAAGCAATCTTCAAAAACTGCCATTGGTGGCAGTCTAGAACCATATGGACCCTTTCCAGATAAAAATGATTATGATAATGAGAATTATATTTCAGTTTTTATTTTAGTATACTCACAATTCCACTATTAGAAACCAGAATATTTTATGAGTTTAAAATGCCAATAACGACTTGACTGTTCAATACATTAATAAAACTAAAAGCGATCTTTTCTATTATATAGATATAATCTATGTTAAATACTATGCCAAAATTTTTATTTCTCTGATAGAATGCTTTTAAACTTAAGAACATCACTGAACTATGGTTTCTATTGTTAACATACATGTAATACTTATATTGTAAATACTTTTGAAATGCAATATAATGCATGGGAAAGTCATAAATAATATAGTTAACTGTATTTTCTTATTATTTTCTATTATTGCAGCGTCGTAATGTATAATACCAGATATAAGGTTAATTTTAAGATGAAAACAATTTTCCAGTAACCAGTGAAACTTGTGACTTTGAGAAAATCAAAGCACATGATAGTATTCTGAGTTACATTTGAAGCAAAGAATATGCCATACCAGTATTCAAAAGGTTGATTCTAAGTTAAAACCTTCTGTGATATTATTTAATCAATATTAACAATCTAAAAATAAATTGGATTATATTATTTAAATTATTGAAAAGGAATAAAAGACCTTTGGATGTTTTTCCAAAAACTGTTTTAATACAGTTTTTGGTTAGAAAAATAACCAAGTTCTTAAATCAGTAATAATTTATTGCCTGAAACAGAATTTTTAAGAAGTCTGTAGTTTAAATAGACGTGATCTTAATTTTTTCGGCCTTTAAAATTTCGGAATAGTATGACTTTTCCACATAATTAAGTTATCTGCAAATTCATGAAAGATTGTTGATGGGATTCTGTTTTAACTTAGAGCCTCTATGATATCATGATAATCTCTTCTTTTTTTCTAAATATAAAAATAATTTTGCTGTATCAGCAGGGACTGTCCGTAATCACCACATTTCTGTACTGTTGTTGTACTATCCAAAGAGTTAAAGACACTTAGTTTTCAGTCCTCTGCCTTACATCACCACCCAAGGAGTGCTGTAATCTTCTAGAAATGCATTGCCTGGAGTGTGGCACTGCTTAATAAATCACTCCATCTTATTTATCTGTCTCTTGACATATATCTAGCAGCAGGAACCATTATCCTGTGACAATGTTAAGTTCTATTGACATTTTCTCTTAATTAACTGCACTACTGTCTACAACTTTTACATTGGGAATAAACTTCCTTTATTCAATGCTGTCTTGAACAAAGGCAGTGTTAAGTTTGTCGTGCATTCATTGTCATAAAAAGTATTGCAATAAGTGAAACATCTTTGTTACTTTTCCAGAAGACCAGTTTATTCTGCTGAGAAAACAAACAAGTTTTATTTAGAATCATATTACATAATTTTTATTAGAAAATGCATTTTTTCATTAGACATCATTAAATATATGAGAGCCAGATTACATATGTCTGAATTCCTCTGTGATATATACCCGTTCAGTCAACCGAGTAACTTTTACAAACACTTTTATAAATTGAGAAAAACATTACCTTTCAGACTAAACATGTTTTATGTACCCTAAAACTAAGTATTTATGATCCAAATTTGAGATCATTCGTTTATTCAACATTTATTGAATGTCTACAATGTGACAGGCACCGTTCAAACTCCTGGGACTACCTTCTGATAAAAAGATTCAAGCCTTCATGGAACTTATATTCTAGTGAAGGGAGCCAGGTAACAAACAATAGGTATGATAAATAAATAAATAAATTACATAGTATATCAGAACTCAAATACTATAGGAAAAGTAACTTACAGTGAGAGGAAATTGAAGTATATGTGGAAGGGCTGCAGTTTTCAGTGGGCTTGTCGAAGTAAGCCTCTGAGAATTTGATATTGAAGCAAAGAGGATGACAGGAGGATAAGAAGGATTATGCTACATCAGTATCTGGGGGAAGGGTGGTCAGGTATAGGGAACCACAGATGCAAAGGGCCTGCTCCAAGGGGCCAGAAGAATAGCTTAGAAGGAGGTGAGGTCAGAGAGGGCCATTGATTCAGATGACATCAGGCTTTGTGTACTTGGGCTTCTACTTTGAGAGTATTGGAGAGTCACTGGAGCACGGGAGTGGTTGTCTTAGAGGGTGTTAATTGGAAAACTATTCTGTATCTGTTCTATGTTCAAATCCATATTTGGGGATGTAGTGATTGTTTCAAAAAAAAATTGTAGATTTGTACCTAAATCAGCTCATGATTATATTTTGTAGGTGTAAGATGTATATCTATTTAGGTAAATATATGTTGGTTACAAAATATATCCAATCCATTGTACCTTTAAGAAGCATTAACTCCAAGACCTAGACACACTGTTTTCCACTCTGCAAATCAAGCAAGTATGGTTATTCATTACAGACAACATATTAACAGTTAATCAAAAAGTACAAGAGGTACATTTCCAGCTTTATTTGTGGTGATAGCTCCTGAAGAAGACGGTTCTTCTAAGTAATCTTCCCCAGTGCAATTCTTTCCTATAACAAACCAAACTACTAATAATATAAAGTCTTTCTTTCAGAGTAGGATTAAATAATCCCCTGTTCCTAAATCACCAGAAATAAGGTTCTCTATAGAATATGCTTCGTGTAAAGGAATTGAAGATCTTTCTTATTACTTTTCTTCATTTGCAATTTATATATATACTTCCCTTTGTCCAAAACGATGTTGAAATCTACTAACATTCATAATAGCACCAGATTCTTTGACTTCTCTCACAGAAAAAAAAAAAATCAGTAACATTCTACTCCTAGTTTTCCTTGTCAAGGCCAGTTCTTGATTTAAAAATTTCTTGATTTTTAAATCCACAGCGATTTGGTCACAAAAGGCCATCTTGAGCATAAGATTAAATAGACACTAGTTTCAGTCACAGTAGGAATCTGTACACTCAGCATTATCCTCCAGAAAACCTTCTTTTGAAAATGATGTACAGTTCATCCATTGGGGCTATACTTAATCCTTAAGCTATAGGAAAAACAAGGTCAAATCTTCTGTTGAAATAGTGCAGCTGGTCCTTTTATTTTTGTTGTACATAGTTGTATAGATTAGGGACAATTCTGAAAAACTAAATATTTTAAAGTGAGTCTTTAATATTAAATCCTCAAAATATAGGAAATGGTTTAGGTTAAAGAGTAAAAATTAAAATGTTCACCCTGATATTCATTGATTTTTAATTTTTTCTTCTGAGCTAATATTGACCCAATTGACATTCTACAAATGCTGACTTGAATTAGGTTAAGCAAGTTAGAAATTATATTTGATGACCTGAATAATTCATTAAAAAAGATAAGTATTAAAGCTTGCTTTAGTAGCACAAACACATTTTTAATAATAATGTCAGATAATGAAGCTGACCACATACAATGTCCAGGATGGACACTTTCAAGTTGGAATGAGTAACTTTTGTGCTACTAAATTAAATAGAATACATATCTAACTGATGAACCAAAAGAGAGTAATCTGGCCGAGAAAAAGTCATTCCTGTCACTAAAAGACAATTTAACATGCCTTTATCCCCAGGAAAGCTTAGAAAATGAACAGTAATTGCAGACGTCAAACTTATAAGCTGGCTATACTTGTTTCACTCCAAGACTTGACTGCAATGCAGTTTAAACCTCAAATCTGTCACTGAGACTGTCATTGAATTTAGGTAGCTTATCAACTGAGAAAAGTGTAATGACATAAGCACATATCCAAGGTGTAAATAATTTCATATATCAAACAAATAACACCATGAAGTATTATAAGTTTATAAGCTAACATATTACATACATGTTAAGTACATACATATTCTCCTTTAGGAGAATACCTCCTCCTGGTATGTCATTATAGTTTAATAAACTTCATAGCAATAATGGATAAAGTTGAAAACAAATAGTATATAATACACAGGTGGCAGAAAATAACCAAAAGTATATGATTTTCCAAAGCAATAATCTACAAGTTTTACTGTTTAATTATTATTTTCTTTGCTTTTAAGTAGTGGCTGAATACTCCTACAAAATATGAGACATTTTAATTTTAAATTGCAGATTTTTATATTTTCGTTTCCCTTATGACATTATAAAATGCAGCTCAATTTTTAAATGATATAAAAACAAGCCAGCAAACACAATGATTATTAGATGTGCATTTTCTGTGTCTAATCTATTTTACAAGGCTTTTAGCAATGCTATAATTAAAAATATTTGAAATCAGAGAACCCAAAGGAAGTAAAGAATGAGAAAAGCGAAGTAGAATAAAGATATTATACGCCTTTTTTAAAATATAGATTTAATTTTTGAATTGCAACATCTGTCATTGAAATAAAATGAAACAAACTTTACAGGAAAAAAACTTTGAATATTATTAAAACTCTTTTCCCTCTTTCTTTTGCTTCTGTGCAGATGATTTTTTGATAATTTCTCTGAAGGGCACAGAGGCTGTGCTGCTTCTTACAGATAGGTTATGAGAAAAAAAAAATGCCACTAGCTCCAATTTTTAAACTGTCTCTTCATACGTTAAGCATTTCCAAAGTGTTATATTCTATAATTCTCTAGTTTGTGTTTCCCATTTTTAATTCACTGTTGATTAAGTTACAAAAAAGCTAAAGTGCTGGTAGGAATCCTACAGCAAATCTGAGAGGTTTGAAGACTCAGATGAAGCTTACAGGGATCCTCCCAGGCTGATCTTTAAGTGCTTTGATCTAGTACTTTCGATCTTCAGTTTGACATGTTATTTCTTATCAAAATGCCTTCGCTGGAAAACCTCCCTTTAACACAGAAAATGTGGAAGTTTAAGCTTAGAACAATTTTTAGGTTTATTTTTTTTTTCAAGTTTAAGAAGTACTTCTTATTCATCAATTTAAGCATTGTTCATTTCTTCTCCTAAATTAAATACTTTATTCATGCTGATGAAAGTTAGAGTTTTATCAGCAAATGATCTGGCAGAATGTAAGTGTTAATCACAATGAAAGTGTTGTGTTAGATTAGAATTTATGCTTATAAATATAAAAGTATGAAACACTACTGAATATATGGGTTCTTTATTTAAAGCAACAATAACAACTTCTCATCCAAATAGCTAAGTGATCTGTGCTATTTAGAGACAGCATGAAGGATGGCTTCGAGATTATGAGACTGTTGAAGTAGACTAGCTGAATTCGTGCAGGCCTGAAAAACATTAACCACTACAACAGCAAAAATGGAAGTAAGAATGGAAAAGAGTGAGTGATTAGAAGTATACACGGTAGGACTTCGCACCTGAGTGGGTGTTAGTATACAGAAAATATATTAATGTATAACAGTGGTTTCCTACTGTATATAATGTGTTCATAATTAACTTAACAGTACATCCTGAACATCTATTTATTCATTTAGACGTTCTTCTGCAGCATTATTTATTATATGTCTTTATAAATCTATATAAGAATCCGTATTATAAGTGGGTGTACATATATATAATTTGCTTGCCAAATTCCCTATTATTATATATTTATAAAATTGTGAAAAATCATTCTAGTCATTCAATCTTTGTGCACATCCATGATTATTTTCTTAAGAAATTATTTTAGTTATGCAGCTTCTGAGTTAAATGATACGTATATGTACAGTTCAAAGACTTATGATACTTTCAGCCAAACATCGTACCATATTACATATTTACACATTTTTAACAATTAAAATTACATAAATTTCATAGAATTTTAAAGGATTTATTTAGAAAATAATAATAACTTAATAACATAATTATAGCTTTACATTCTGTGTTTCACTAGATAGTTTGAGGACCCTTTAACATACTCAGACAGAGGAAATTGCTTGGACGTAATGCATGACAACACTGCAACACTTAAGAAGTACTGACTACATCATTTGGACAAAATGCTGACTAAGTTATTTGAACAAAAGTGTGCTGAAAACCAGATTGAAAGTTAACCATTTAAGTGCATATTACTGGTGTTTATAAAGGTATAAAAGTATACGATGTAATACAGTGAGGCTATTAGAATACTTTAAAAATACAGCAGCAAAACTTTTATATACCTAACTATAAAGGAAGGCTGTGTTCAAAATGATAATTGCGGGGGAAAATTCAACAGCTCTGTAAAGAGACCAGAGAGCAAAAGAAGAAAGCAGCTGATCAAAATTTACCTAAAATAGCTCATCTAATCATTACAATTTTAAAAATTTCATTTGTAAGGAAAAAACATCAAATAATCTTCAAGTTATTACTTCCAGAGCCACCAAAGATTATTAGGCAGAAGAGAACTCTAAAAGGTGTTGTGAAGAGTTGTATTAAACCACAGAAATGACTGTCAGTGATGAATTTGATTTGTTTGGATTTCATTATTTGCCTACAGTTCTCCAATATTTTCTAAAGGGTCTGTCTGCTGAAAAGTTCATTCCATATTAGAATTAGAATAAGTTTGTATCATGAGCAACATGATACAAGAAACTTTTTAAAAAGTTGCATAAAATTGCACAAGAACTTAGTCATATGACTATAATTAATATTAATAACAATTCCTCAGATAATATCGTCACATAAAAATCTCCCAGCATGTCTGTTTTCAAATAGCAGCCTGAATTCTTAAGCAATTTCAGGGGTCTCTTGTGTATGGCCATATGTGCATAGAAGAAATTTCTAAGTCTGTGAAACTTGGAAGAAGCAAAAGATATTTTTTTTCTATTTTCAATAAACCTATGTGGAGAATAGGTGAATGAATGTCTCCAGGAAAAAGGGAAACAAAAGAGTAACTCATCATTTTGTTTGTATGTAAAACTTATAAAGTTTTATTCACCTGCATATAACCTACTGTGTCTAAGGTTAGTTACAAAGTTATTTGTCAAAGCAATTTTAAAAGAAAAATAATAGATATTTATAATTTTAATAATTGTGCTCATAATTTTTTACTGATACAATAAAAAGTTTATACATCACCATTAAAATAGAGAAATGACAAAAGCACTTGCTGAGTTATCCAAACGATGGAGTTAATTATATAGGATCACAGCCCACCTTCCAGAGAAGTTTGAGGAAAGAGATCTTCACCTTCCTATTTTCTCTATTATTTGTTCATCATTAGAATCTCTTGTCTTTGCAGTATCACCTCCCTGATATGTTACATATTCCAAAGTCTTCTATTAATTATACTGGTTATGTTTTAAGTTGATTGCTTCCTACCATCATCTAAAAAAGTATTTTGGTCTTAGTAAATTATTTCCAAGACAAAATAAGGAGGATTTTTGTCCTAATTCTTATAGATATCTGAACTCTTATTCATTTATTTTAATTTTGTTTGCTTGAATCTGTCCTAATTTTTTTTTTTTTTTTTTTTTTTTTTGCGTTACGTGGGCCTCTCACTGTCGTGACCTCTCCTGCTGCGGAGCACAGGCTCCGGACGCGCAGGATCAGCGGCCATGGCTCACGGGCCCAGCCACTCCGCGGCATGTGGGATCCTCCCAGACCGGGGCACGAACCCGTGTCCCCTGCATCGGCAGGCAGACTCTTAACCACTGCGCCACCAGGGAAGCCCCTGTCCTAATTTTTTAGCCTTGTCAACCCACAATAAACCTGTTCATTCTTATCACTGAGGAGAACAAAGGGAGAAAATGAAGTGGCAGTAATAAATCAGAACCCTTGATGGAAGAAATGTACTTGGAGGAAGAGACACCATAATTCTTGGGATCTAGCTTCCTAGAGTCTCTGACATGGGTCACTCCCTGCCTGGTCTTTTCCCTTGGCTGTGAGAGGCTGTGAGCATGAATCATCTGTTCCTACTCTATGATCTTGACCTTGACTAAGGAAACCCAGTCAGCTTTCCTAATCATTTCATAAAATCATTTCATAAAACTGGTAAAGATTTCCTAATCATTTCATAAAATCATTTCATAAAACTGGTGAAGATTACATAAGAAAATACTTATAAACTCTTAACACAGTGCCTAGTGCATTAGTAATACTCAACAAATAGAGGCTTTTATTACTTTTTTCCTGACCTTTGTTTTATAATCTCTTACTTCCTGATTTTGGCTTGAGCTTAATAAGATTTTTGTTTATTTTGTTTTGTTTTGCAACTTCACCCTGACCCCTTTCCTTCTTGATCCCCCTTCCTATTTTGTTACATCCATGGTTTTGATTTACCACTTGAGCCCAGCAATTTGAACATGTTTTCTGATTTTTCCATTGCTCATCAATTCAACCCAAGTCCCTGACTCAGTGACTACAGGGACTCTAGATTAAAAATGCCTTTAGAACTTCCTAGAAAATCTAGAAACCACACCCGAATAGCTCATTAGGAGGAGTAAGAGGAGGAGATAGTCTTTTAAGTAATATAGTTAAACTTCATGTGGAATTCTGAAATGCATTCAGCTTATGTATTTGCATTCACAAACACAGAAATCCATTAACTTTCTTCATACACATTTGCTTATTCAATCAGCAGTGTTGTGGAAATTACTACGATATGAATTATTTTGTGTTCTTCAATTACAGATCTGTATTACTTACTGAAATCTGTCTGAATTTATAGAGCCCATATGCTGAATAAATGTCTTTATTTTATCTCAATACATTTTCTGTAACACCAGCACACCAAAATCTCATTCCTTTAGCCATTTCCCAACCTATTATTCAAAATAATATACTGAAAAGAAAGTGGAGAAAAATTTATTTTTCTTTTCTGCTCCTTAAGATATCCTCCTAATAATTTAAGACTAAGAACTCTGGAAAACAGGCTAAATAAGTTCGAAATTGAGACGACCACTATTGTTTTTGAAAGACTGAATTCATAATGTTAAATAAATTCCTTCTCTATCAAATTGTAAGTCTTACTATATAGTCAATAAATGAGTTATAATTTAAAACTAATCTTCAGTGGTTGTTAACAGATTACTAGGTCCAAAATGAATGGCATTTTGGAGCTTTAAAATGTGTTTTAGACTGAGACCTGGCTCTCTTACCATTATTAAAATTGATTGAATACGCATTAGCCTTTTCTGACCCTGTGGAAATAATGGTGCACATATGCATAAGGCCCTAGTTTAGGAACTAATCTTAGAAATTCCAGAGGTAATTAAAAACTTCATGAGATCTGTTTTACTTTTCATTTCTGTTGACAACTGCTGCTTACCTTTAGAACTTAAATGCTTGTAAGACTGGTAAAATGGGTGCAGTTTTCCTCAGAACCACTGATTTATTGAATCCCTGAAAAATGGGATTGATAATGGCCCTAGAATTTATATAGTGGTTTTATACAGTGGCTAAGGCCCTGCTATAATTATTTTAAAACATTAAAAGCTAATACATCACTATAGAGTGGCAGGCCTGACTCAACGGCCATCTTGTTTCATGCTCTTTGATAAACGACTAGTCATCCAGACAACATTTCCTCTTTAAGCACCTTTCCCAGTGTTCATTTCATTACCAAGTCTGTGGTGAAATCAGTAGATAACAAGAAAAATAGTACAAAAAGAAAAGTAATCATTTTTGAGACCTCCAGAAAATGGTGTTTGGTGTGTATACTTTAAAATGATATATATTTAAAGAATCATGATATAATCCTTATTCAAATCATGCACTATGTTCCTGTTTTTTGGTTTTTACCTTTTTGCTGAGCAGATAGGCAATACAATGATATACATTGATGTATTAAAAATAGTAACAAAGCCCCTGAAGTATCAATCAAATAATTTAGTAAACAAAATATAAACCAAAAGTACATGAAGCCAAATGTGGTAGACATGAGAAAAACAAAGGGGTGACATACAAATTGACTTTAAAATTTTTAGTTCATCCCTGAACGAAACTACCTAAAAGTTTTCTGAAGATTTTGAGGGTTTTGTTTGGATATCTTTCACCTTTTCTATACTGAATTACTAAAATCTCAAATATTTTAACTTTGTGATATCAGATTTAAAAAATCCTGTGTACTGTACACTTAAATCTTTTACCAAAATCTTGGACTTATACTGTTGAGTCTTACAAGCAAAACATACTAGCATATCTAAAGACAAATCAGGAGAGAAAAAATGAGACTGTTTGTTTTCTCCTCTTATTTTTTTTAACAAGACCTGTAAAATAGCACAATGGAATAGATATAATAAGAGCATGAATACGGAGGCTGAAGATATTTCTAAGAGCACCTCCTAAACAAAATATGTGTGCTTTTTGTAAAATAACTATAGAAAGCATACAAGTGTTGGGAAATATTCTGGGAGTCAATGAAGGTTTGAGATACATGTCTCCATAGTTGTTGAAATTTAGTTGTGACATCATTGTTTTGAAGATGCAAAGTCTTATTTTTATTATTAAAATTTCCAAGGTCCTTTTGATAGATATTGAGAAAGGAAACAGAAAAAGAGGTAAGCAAACACATTTTTTTGTCACATATACGTATAAAAACGGCAGGAAATTCAAGGAAGATATGTGCCTGCTGATCCACTGTGGTTTGTGCTAAAGCTGCTTTCATAAACCATTAGTTAGTACCATAAAATATAGATGTATGAGTTAGTGGAAATCTCAGCAAACAGCCATATATACTACCACACCTTCCAACTAAACTGGTCTATTTCAAACATTTCGAAGCTCCTTTATTAAAAAAAAATCTCATAAAAAGTAGAAAAAAGAACTAATTTCAATGTCATTTCAAAATCGCTGAAAGATTTAGTGCAATTCATGCATCCTATGATCATTTTTCCAATATAATTGAATACAAAACAATTAGTGCAGAAGGGAAAAATAAAGCCTTGGTTAAATGAGAAAGAATTTGCAACAAGTGTTTCTGCATACCATCACTGCCATTATCCTTGGAGATATGAAAGTAAACCAGTTTGTGGTGGAGAATCACGGTAAACACCATATATATTGCTGATCCATGTTCTTAATGTTGTACTTAAGGGAGCTTATATTTCAATGGAACACTAACCTCAAGATCCTTGACTATTACTTGAGGTACAACTTGTGTAAAACCATATGTAGTCTGTCTTACAAACTGAGAACCTGAAATCCCCTTTTAATTGAAATATTAACATCTCAAATGTTTTAATTTTGTAATATCAGATAGGAAAATTGACGTCCATTTGGCTGTTTTTTTATCCCTAGCTCATTAGAAACAGTGAGAATTTTATATGGGCTGGAATAGTGAAAACATTGTGAAATTAAAAAGCTGCCAATATTACTTTTTAAGTGTAGTGTAATTCAACTTAGTTCTGCTGTAAGTCATAGCAATCCATATTTCGAACTTAAGTTAAAATCAGCATATATAAGGTTTATGTTGTATAACCAGCAACCATTTAATTTGATTGTAATTCTTTTTTTTTTTTTTTTTTTTTGCGGTACGCAGGCCTCTCACTGTTGTGGCCTCTCCTGTTGCGGAGCACAGGCTCCAGATGCACAGGCTCAGCGGCCATGGCTCACGGGCCCAGCCGCTCCGCGTCATGTGGGATCTTCCCGGACCGGGGCACGAACCCGTGTCCCCTGCATTGGCAGGCGGACTCTCAACCACTGCGCCACCAGGGAAGCCCTGTAATTCATTTTTAATTTAACACTTTTCTAATGTATTCATCAGAAATATTCTGTGGTACTGAGTTCAGTAAAATAAACTTAACTACTTGTGTTAAACCTGAAGTTTCAAGAATTATAAAGATTATCTCCTTCTGTAGAAATTTCTAATGTTGAAATCACATTCTTTTTTTTTTTATTTGATGACAAGAACATTCTTATTTCAGGTAAGTATGTATAGATGGCATTTGTATGTATAAAAGCAATTTATTAATTAAGAAAAGATGAAATATGTTAAAATTGATTATTAAGCTGATGTAGGACTCTTCAAAACAGAAGTGTATAAATAATGTTAAAGAGTTGGAAAGAAGGTACTACTATTTATAAGCAGCTTTACATGTTTTATAACTACCGTGGAAATGTAAATAATAAATTAGAGAAGTCTTCCTATGTATAGGAAATTGACACTTCAATTACATGAGCTAATGCCTTCTAGCCTACTTTTGTTTATCTGAAGATAGATTTATTAGCCAGATTTATAGCCAGAACAATATTTTGTCATTCAACTGAAATGTCAACACTTCAGGAAGACATATGTTAGCAGTAGAGGAGTAACATTACCTATCCCTATTCAATAAATAATGTTATAAAGTGTATCTGAAAGTTGTTAACACTTGTATGACATAACAAAATTCATTTTTCACCAAATAACTTCTCTTCATGGATTCCATCAAAAAGAAGATGTGTATTGCAATTTGATATATGATGATGAAAATGTCTGCATTACCAAAATAGGATACCAAAGTCAGCTATAGTGTATCTGACTGTGAAAAATATTATTCAGCCAGTGAAAATGTAATAAATAGAATACAAAAGTGTAAGTGTGGCATGACAATTAGATTAAGAATTACTTAAGAAAAATGTCAAAAAAAACATATAAAAAATGCTAACCTGGCCTCCTCTTCAGTATTGGGTTTTTGGATCTGTAAACTATATAAGTTCTAGGAACTGTGGCTCCAAATTCCCACTCATCAGTTGAGACTAGGTTTTCTGCCCTCAGATCTAGAATTGTTTTGTGCCTACATATCAAGAAGCACCTTAGTAGGCTGCCTATCTATTCCATTTTTAGGAACCCTGTGATGAGCTATCGCTATAGGTCTCTGAAGGTCAATACACATTAATTACCATTCACAACACACCATGCATACTATGATAATTTCACCTTGTCTCTGATGGCTGAACATCTACATTTAGCCTTTATCAACCTGCACCCATTTTAATATCAAGAAATCCAGTTTCATGGCAGTATTCCAATGTCATCTCAGGCCAACAGAGAACAAGCACATAGAACTCTTCAGAGATGCTTGTGTTGTACCCGCTCCTGTGCATTTCTTAATGTCTTTGTGTAGGGAGCGTTCATCTAAATAATAGTCAGGGAGGTGAACAGGTTGTTCAGAACAGTTTCATTCCAGCATTTCCCCCTCCCTGAATCTCTACAGTATACCAGAGATGTTGTGTATAGGTTACCTTCAAAATCCGTTCATTACTGGTCCATCCTTCAATGAGCCAATCAAACGATTACCACCACTCCCCAGGTATCAAATCAACACATTAAATATCAAATTCCAGATCATTACCACTCATGACAATATATTTGCCCTAATCAATACTTACATTGTATCCTATGTGGTATGAAACTTTTATAAGCAGGCTTTATATTTCTCTAACTGAGTTATGTTGAGATCTAAGTTGTAGCCTGGAGGCAGCGAGGGGTGATGTGGGTGAATCCAGGAGAGAACTCTGATTCCCCAGGTCCAGTCACTGAGAAGCATTTATGCTGGGGAAGGCTGATTCCCTCAGAAGGGGTGGTCGCTTCCAATACTAAGGAGTTTCAGAGAGATTTGGAAGGTCGAATTTCTCATCAGTGCCCTTCCCTTACCGTGAGAGACCATAGAGGACAGAAGATTTAATTGGTGATTGAATTGTGTTTCCTTACAGTCAAGTGTTAATCTTGTGCTCAGTCATATCTGCCCTGAAAATATACAATTTAAGAGACTCCTTCAAAGCTGCCATCAAGCCTCTCAAATTTTCCCTGTTTCTGAGTTTGGTATTCATTGCCCTCAATGTCTCCTTTAACTTTTGTTTTATTTGAAGACTTCAGAGCAGTCAGCTAAAACCACGACCTGTAAAATCACTGTTATTGCCCCAGCCACTTGGTCTCCCAAGGCCTTGCATTCCACATGTCCTTCATCCCATGCCAACACTGGTGGTAACTGAATGATTATAATGTAACCACAAGCTGTGGCTTGCCAGTGTTCCATTTCCCACCAATAAGCACTACATAGACATGTGGGCAATTCAATCCCAGAATCCCATTTTTATGTTTCTGTTCCATGGGACCTTACATTCTACCAGACAGGACATAGATGGTGCATTCTGTCTGGGACACTGTGGAAAGATTACTAAAAGGACTCTTTACAATGATGTGGGTGGAGTTTTGAGAAAGTAACAAAAGTTGGTACAGTACCTGTTAGTTACAGAAGGAGCTGTTATCACTCTTGGGCCTAAAGGGTTAAAGAAAGGGAATAGTTACTAGAACCAGAAGAGAGAGTTATATGAGAGGGCTGTCCAAAAGGACTGTGGCCTTCAGAAGGGGAAGCAGTCATTGTATTTTAGAGTCATTTGAAATAACTTTTATCTGTGCCATTATGTCACTAACTTGATATACTCTCAAGTTCATTTTTATCATTGTTTTCAATTTGCTTTTTTAAAAATTTAATATTCTTTCTAATTATATGAAGCATTTAACTGTTTTAAATTTAAAGCTAAATAACAAAGTCAGCCACAGAAATCTTTTTTTTTCCAGTTGTTCCAGATTTGTGAGAATGTGAGATAGTATTTTCTCATTTTTGTTTTATACAGAAATCTTAATTCATTCTTTGTCCCTTTTACTCTACTACCCCCCACTCTCCATATGTATATACTTTTGGTTTGTTTTCCTGTTGCTTTATTCTGAAAATATAAGCACATTCCCCCCTCCTTTTTTACCCTAAAGTACACCCTATAAACTGTTGTGTACCTTCTTTTCTCTGGAAGTTCCTTGAAATTGCTTTAATTTTCTAAATTAGATTTCATGATCATCTTCTGAGAGTGAGAATGGGAGTGTGGAATTTGTGGTATGAGAAGACAGGGAAACACTGGAATAAGTAATTGTGTAAGAGAGTGGAGGAGAGAATTTCTAGGAAGATGTAATATGACTCTGAGGCTACGTTAAAGACTCATTTGAAGTCTGTGGACATGAATTGAAAATGAGTTGCACAGGTGTAAGTTATTCCACAGTTAACGTAAAGAAAAAAAAATGAATTTGACTCAGTTTGGGCTCTGCTGAGAGGATTTCAAGGGAGTTGAGGATAAATGCAGTGTTTATTTTAACAAATCACTGGCTTTAAGCTAGGTAAGAGGAAAGTACATCTAATAGGAATGGGGATGGATAGTGAAAAGGTGGTAGGGTCAATAGATCTTAGATATTGGTGGGACTGTAGACTTGATGGGGGCGGGAAGCTCAAAAGATGAAAGTGTGGAATGTTTGAAATTGAGATTATAGAGGGGTCAGAGTTATTGTTAATAAAGGTATGTTGAGTAATATAAAAGCAGTGCCATTTGCATTAAATAGAAAATAACCATACTAATAATGTAAATGAAATATAATATTATTAAATTCTAATTAGTTTCTGTTGCCTGCCAAAGGGAGTTTGAGATTTGCCTTCCCTTTATAAAAAATAGATTCAAAATTTTAAACAGACTTATTACCAGCAAACTGAGGCTTTGTTCTTGCCATTGTAAGAAAATACTGAAAGATAATTGTAAATGGAATAACTTCCTTACCAGATCACAATATGTTTTTGTGCTATCGCCCCTACCACCTAAAGCCATCTGTTGTACCAGTGACAGACATGCCTCATTGAAAGCCTGCCCTACTCAGACAGTGGACATACTAACCTGTGGCCAACTGCGAACCTTACACGTATCTCACATTCTCCTCCTTATTACCTCCATACCCTCCACCAAAAGAAAAAATATTAAAGCATTTACAAATCTAGTAGCAGCCAGGCTCTCAATTTGACTATTTATGAATGAACTTCAAGGAAGTTCATTGAAGTCATTGACTTCATTGAAGTCAGTCAAATATGACTGACATACCTTATGCATTTAGGAGATATGTACATTATCACCCATCCTTAAATGTATCAATAGAACATCGCCTTGGCAGTGGCTAATTGCCAACATTATCCTTCTTCATATTTTCTAAATTGTGACTTTGTAAGTATAAAATGTTCTAATATTTACTGACACTCCAATTGACCAGCTTACTTGAACATATTCATTCATCCCTAATATGGGAGATTTTCTCCTTGCTATAAGTGTCTTTAGCCATTTTGCTAGCAACCTAGCTTCAATAAGGATCTAATTCCTGAAACAGGAATGCTTATAAGGAAAGGGAATAATGAATTTTCTTCTATTTTTTTCTTAATCATACTTCATAAAAAAATTACACGGTCCCAGATTATATAAGAAACACTTTGTGAGTTATTAAACCTATGAGAAGCTGATTTACCAAGCAACGAAATTGGAGAATCTTAAACAATTACTTTTCTATATTTTCAGACAAACACAAAAATGCATATATACTCACACAGAATAAGACTTAGAGCAACAAGTTTTTGCCTGACGCAGGTGAAATTATCAAGTTCTATAATCTTGCCTGAGGGAAAAACATTATTTTACTTCTTTAACAACCTTTATAAATAAGATAATATATACAGTAGTAAAGTTGATATACTTTTTGAGGTGGCAAACCAGTCACATCAAAATGCAAATCTGTGTCAAAAATATTTCTCTTACTGCAGAAGGGTCACTTTGAAAAAATACAAATTCTACATCCTTCTGCAGACTGATATTGGGGGACTTCAAACTCACCAGGGATTATAAGAATCAAAATGCCCAGCTCTAGAGTCAGACCTTTGCACACACTGAAATGTCAGGAATGGCCAGCCTAATTTCTGCTATGCTTTTAGCCATGTGGGGCTGTGTTTTTAATTTAACAGGTAATTTTTTGTCTTTTACCTGTCTTCTAGCATCCAGAATCTATGAAAATACTATTTTTTTTTCAAATTGTGGATACAGAAAAACAAAACAAAGGAAGGGAAAAATGGTCTTTATTAAACTCACCCTTTTTTCTTTGTACTTCTTTTATTTAGGTCTTGTTTTTAATTGTGAGATACGATGTAAGTACAGAAAAGTGCACAAAACTTAAAAGTGCAGCTCAATGAATTACCAACAATGGAACACCAGTGTAATTGCCACCCAGGAAAAGATAGAACATTACCCGTGACACAGCCCCCATTTCCCCACCTCAACCATTAGTCTATATCCCCAAAGGTAACCACTCATGAGATTATCAACACTACCATTCATGTTGCCTGTTTTAGAGCAGTTATCATACAGTGTGCATTCTTTTACTCAGAAATTTAGTTTGTGAAGTCCATTCATGGTGTTATATATAACTGAAATCTGTTCATTTTCATTGCTATATAATATCCCACTATATGAATACATATGTGTGTGTGTGTGTATATATATATATATATATATATACACACCATACTTTATACACTTTATCCTCAAAGAGTGTTTAGGCTATTTCCAGTTTGAGGCTATTATGAATAATGTTGCTTTGGAGATTCCTGTTCATGTCTCAGTGTACACATTTTCCTCTTTGAGGTATGTACCTGAGTGGAACTGCTGAGTCTTAAGGTATGTGTGTGGTAGTTTTCAGAGATGCTGCCAAATTGTTTGTCAAAGTGAGTGAACCAATTTATAATCTCATCAACAGGTTACTAGGATTCTAGTCGCTCTACATCCTTGCCAACACTTGATATTTCCTTATTTCAATTATTCTGTTGGCTATGTAGTGGTATTTCTTTTTTTTTTTAGTTTGTGTACCCCTAATAACTAATGAAGTTGCCACCTTTTCACATATTTAATGGGCATTTGGTATCTTCCTTTGTGAAACCTCTTGCCCATTTTTCTGGTTATTGTCTGTTTTATTGTTATTGATTTATAGAAGTTAATATACATTGATGAAATTTCTGTTAGATATGAGTATTGCAAATATGTTCTACTGTGGCTTGTCTTTACTTTCTTCATGGTGGGTTTTGAACTACAAAGTATTACCATAGTCAAATTTATCAATCTTTTCATTTTTTATCCTCATTTTGAAATAAATTTATTGAGATATATTTGACTGATAAAAATTGTACTAAGATTCACAACTTGATGTTTTAATATTTGTATACACTGTTAAAAGATCACCATAATCAAGCTAAATAATTTGTCTATAACCTCTTCATAATTACAGTGTGTGTGTTGAGAAGATTTAATTCAAGATCTATCCTCTTAGCAAGTATCAAGTATATGATACAGTTTTGCTAACTGTTGTCACCATGCTGTACATTAGGTCTCTAGAACTTATTCATAGTGCATAAATGAAACTTTGCACCCTTGGACCAACATCTCATTTCCCCCATACTTCCCACCCCAGCCCCTGACCACCACCATTCTATTCTCTGCTTCTATGAATTTGATTATTTTAGATTGCACATGTAAGTGAAATCATGCAGCATTTGTTTTTCTGTGGCTGGCTTATTTCACTCAACGTGATTTCCTCACGGAAATCCATGTTGTCACATATGGCAGGATTCTCATTTTCGTGGATGAATAATATTCGTGTGTGTGTGTGTGTGTGTTCTGCTGTGGCTTGTCTTTAAATACATATCACATTTTATTTATCCATGCATCTACCGATGAACATTTAAGTTGTTTCCATATCTTGGCAGTTGTGAATAATGCTTCAGTGAACATGGGAGTGCAGTTCTCTATTTGAGATGCATATTTCATTTCCTTCAGATACATACTCAGAGGAGGAATTACTGGTTCACATGGCAGTTCAATTTTAATTTTTTGAGGAACCTCCATAGGTTTTGCATAGTGGCTGCACAAATTTACATTTGAACCAAAAGCATACAAGGGTTCCCTTTTTTCCACATCCTCACCAAAGCATATTTTCTTTCTCTCTCTCTTTTTTTAATAACACCCATCTTAACAGGTGGAGGCAATATATCATAGTGGGTTTGATTTTCATTTCACTAATAATTAGTGATGTTGGGTATACTTTCATGTGCCTCTGTGCCATCTGTATGTCTTCTTTGGAAAAAATATCTATTCAGATCCTCTGCCCATTTTTTTTTTATTTAACATCTTTATTGGAGTATAATTGCTTTACAGTGTTGTGTTAGTTTCTGCTGTATAAAAAAGTATATCAGCTATATGTATACATATATCCTCTTACCCTCCCTCTCGCATCTCCCTCCACCCTCCCTATCCCACCCCTCTAGGTGGTCACAAAGCACTGAGCTGATCTCCCTGTGCTCTGCAGCTGCTTCCCACTAGCTATCTGTTTTACATTTGGTAGTGTATATATGTCCATGCCCTCTCTAACTTCGTCCCAGCTTACCCTTCCCCCTCTCCGTGTCCTTAAGTCCATTCTCTACGTCTGTGTCTTTATTCATGTCCTGCCCCTAGGTTCTTCAGAACCATTTTTTTTTAGATTCCAAGTATATGTGTTAGCATATGGTATTTGTTTTTCTTTTTGACATCCACCTCACTACAAATGACTCAATTTCGTTTCTTTTTATGGCTAAGTAATATTCCATTGTATATATGTGTCACATCTTCTTTATCCATTCATCTGTCGATGGACACTTAGGTTACTTCCATGTCCTGGCTATTGTAAATAGTGCTGCAGTGAATATTGTGGTACATGACTCTTTTTGAATTATGGTTTTCTCAGGGTATATGCCCACTAGTGGGATTACTGGGTCATATGGTAGTTCTATTTCAAGTTTTTCTACGTCTTTGTTTGGCGAATTTAGTCCCTTTACATTTACAGTAACTATTGATCTGTATGTTCTTATTGCCATTCTGTTGTTTTCTAGCTGGTTTCGTAGTTCCTCTCTGTTTCTTCTTTTTCTTTCTTCCCTTGGGTTTTCATGGTTTCCTTTAGTGTTGTGTTAGATTCCTTTCTCATTTTCTTTTGTATATTTACTATAAGTTTTTTCCTTGTGGCTACTGTGAGGTTCACATATAACATCCTATATAAACAGCAGTCCTTTTTAAGTTGCTAACAATTAAATTTGAATACATTCCAAAGCTTTGTCATTTTACTCCCCTTCCACCACATTTTATAATTTGATGACACTTTATATCTTTTTATTTTATATATCCCTTACCTAATTATTGTAATTGTAGTTAATTTCACTACTTTTATTTTTTGACGTTCATGCTTGCTTTACAAGTGATTGATCCACTACCTTTATTATATATTTATATTTTCCAGTGAAATCTTTTGTATGTTTTTTAAAATTATTAATTAATGCCATTTCTTTTTACCTTGAAGAGGCCCCTTTAACATTTCTTATAGGACCAGTTTAGTGGTAATTAACTCATTTAGCTTTTGCTTACTTGGGAAACTCTTTAATCTCTCCTTCTATTCTAAATGATAATTTGCTGGGTAGAGAATCCTTGGTTGTATTTTTTTTTCCTTTCAGCACTTTTAATATGTCATGCCGTTCCTTTCTGGCTTGAAGTTTCTACTGAAAAAAAATCTGTTGATAGCCTTATGGGGTTTCCAGTGTATGTAATGTTTTTTTCCTTGATGCTTTTAGAATTCTCTCTTTGTCTTTAACTTTTACCATTTTAATTATAATGTGTCTTGGTGTGTGTCTTTTCTGGGTTCATCTCTGGTATTCCTGGACCTGGATGCCTGTTTCCTTCCCCAGATGAGGGAAATTCAGCCACTATTTCTTCATATAATTTTCCTGGAACTTTCTCTCTCTCTTCTCCTTCTGAAATCTCTACAATGCAGATGTTATTATGCTCAGTGTTGTCCCAAAGGTCCCTTAAGGTATCTTCACTTTTTTTAAAATTGTTGTGTTTTTTTTTTTTTCATTTCGCTGCTCTGTCTGGGGGATTTCCATTGCTTTGTCTTCCAGCTCACTGATTCATTCTTCTACCTCATCCAGTCTTCTATAAACACCACTAGTATATTTTTCATTTCAGTTACAATTTTTGTTTGGTACTTTCTTACATTTTCTCTTAGTTGAAGTTCTCACTGTGTTCATCTGTACTTCTTCCAGGTTCAGTGAGCATCTTTATTACCATTACTTTGAACTCTTTATCAGGTATATTGCTTATCTCCATTTCATTTAGTTCTTATTCTGTCTCCTCATTTTGATTAATTCTCTGTGTTTCTCTTTATTAGTTAAGTCAGGTACCTCTCCCAGTCTTGAAGGAATGGCCTTATGTAGGAGATGTTCTATGGGACTCAGAGGCACAATCCTGCCTGGCCACTGGAGCTCGGTGCTCAGGGGGTGTCCCTATTGGGGCTGCATGCACCTTCATGTTGTGGTAGGGCCACAGCTACTGCTATAGTACACTGGTAGGCAGGGCTGGTCAATGACATGGCTACAGAGCCCTGGGGGGAGGAGCTGGCCCTGGCTCAGCTCAGGTTTTTTGCTTTTTGCTAATGCATTCTGTGCTCTGTTCAGAAAAAGTCTTTCAGTACCCAATCTTGTGGATATGTTGGATATATTCTCTTATATTCTTTTCTAGAAGCTTTATTGTTTATATTTTATATTTACATATGTAAGGCACTTGGTATTGATTTTTGTATGTATTATCAGTTAGGAGACAAGTTTCATTATTTTTCATATATATATCCAGGTTGACCTAGTAGTACTTACTGAAATGACCTCCCTGTCTGTATAGTACTGCAGTGCCAGCTGGGCATAAATTGTCTATGTACACATGAATAATTTTCATTGATTTGGTCTATCCTTGGACAAATATCATACTATCTTAATTACTATATAAAGCTACAGTCAACTAGAACCAATCTTCTTCTTGAACACCGTCTTAGCTATTATTGTTCTTTTGGAATTTTCTACAGATTTTACATTTAGCTTTTCACAAACACACACATACATTCCCTCTCTGTCTCTCTCACACACACATACATACATACACACACACACACACACGCACACATGCAGAGAACTTGAGATTTTGATTGGTAATTCATGGAATCTATAGATCAGTTTGAGAAAAATTTATATCTTTATAATATTGAGTCTTTGATCAATAAACATGATATATCTATTTATTTATTTAACCTTCTTTTACTGCACTCAAAAAAGTTTTATACATTTTCATGTAGAGATCTTACACATCTTTATTTCTAGATATTTGATATTTTTAGTGCTATTGCAAATGGTGTATATTTTTTAATTTCATGTCTTAAATGTTTGTTACTGCTATAAGCATATCTGATTATTTTTGAAGATTGACTCTGTACCATAGTAAACTAACATTAATTTTAGTAATTTATTCCATATTCTCTTAGATTTTCTACATACATATTCATATCATCTCTAACCCATAACTTTTTTCACTCTTTCCAATTTTTTAGTATTTTTTTCTTTCTTTGTATTTATTGTTTTTGCTTATTGTACTACACTGTTTAGTAGCTACAATTAAATATTGAATAGAAGTGGTAACAACTTGTAGCCTTTAAGATAGTCTTTAAAAATGCTTATTTTGTTAGTAAGTATGAACATTTGCTGGAGGCTTCCTGAAAATACTCTTGTGAGACTAAGTGTGTTTTTTTTATTTCTAGTTTGCTGGAGAATTTCTAGGTTTTCAATTTTTTTATGACTGGATGTTGAATTTTATCTGTGCCTTTTCTGTTTCAGCCAAGATGATTATAGGACTTTTCTCCTTTATAGTGCTAATTTAGTGAATTTTAATGATTTATTTTTAAATGCCAAACCAACCCTTGCTTTCATATAATAAACCCAGCATGCTTATTTATTTTTTGCAATTTTCAGTTTACTAATTTATGTAAGTCTTTTTTTTAATCTACTATCATATGAAAGACTGGCCATTAATTTTCCTTTCCTGGAATGACATTTTCAGATTTTGTTATCAAAGTTGTGCCTTCTTTATAAAATGTATGGAATGTTGTCTTGCTTTTTTCTAACCTCAGAAAGAGTTTGTGTAAAATTATACTTAATTATTGATAAAACATCTGGTAGGTTTTTTCCCAGAAAGCCCACTGGTCTTGAATTTTTTGGTGGGTAAGTTTTAATTGTGGATTCAAAGTCTTTAATACTTATAAGATCATTAAAATTTTCTATTTCTTTTGGTGGCAGTTTTTCTACAAATTTGTCCATGTCATCTCAATTTTCAAATTAATTGGCATAGAACTGTACATAAGATCCTCCTCTTTTATCCTTCTAATATCTGAAACATCTGTAACAATATGCCCTTTTAACTCCTATTATTGTATTTTTTTGTGCCTTTACTTATTTTCTTGATCAGTCTTGAGAGCTTTTTATAGGTATTTTCAAAGGCCCAAACTTCTGTTGGATCAACATTCTCTATTTTATTTTTTATCTAGTTTACTAATTTTCGCTCTTATATTTATTATGTCCTTCCTTCTATGTTCTTTGGGTTTAGCTTGCCAGGTTTTTTTTAACTTCCTGAAATTGATGAATAGCTCATTGATTTTCAGACTTCTTATATAAGTTATGAATTTCCCTTTAAACACAAATTTAGCTACATCCTATCAGCTATCAAAACTTGTGAAATTTTGATATGGAGTATTTTTATTTTCATCAACTTAAAAATACTTTTTATTTCTCTTGTGATTTTTCTTTGACCCATGGCCCTAATAGAATTGTAATTGTTGATTTCCAAGCATATGAGGATTTTCTGGTTTTCTTAGTCCCACCCCCATTTGGCAAGGCCTGGGCCTTAATTTTTATAGCCACCTGACTTTGAAGGCTTTCAAAACATTGCTCAACATCTCAGTTTCTTATCTTCCTGTTGTTAAATTGGCATTTATCCCCTCAGGAAAAAGCAGTCCTAAATACCAGTCGCATTTCTGAGTTATCTTCTTCAGGATCTTGATCTTCTAGTTTCTTACTGCTCTCCAATGCATTATATGTTCATTTTTTCTAGTTGCCATCAGTGAGAGGATTGTCTTGAATTACCAGAATTAGAAGTCAAGATTCCCTTTACTTTTAATATTTGATTTCTAAGTGCAGATATCAAATAAAATGTCATTTTATTTGGACTCCACAAGAATATTTGAATTCCCCAAGTTTCAGGCTTTATGCCACAGATAAAGAAAGCTCAGCAAGTATTCTTTCTTATGGGTGATAACGACTCTACCAAGGGTAAAGACTTCATGGACACAAACCTTCAATTAGGCTTTTCAGTCATGAATTTACTATTCTACTTTTGTTATACTTATTAACATCTTTCAGTCTTTAGCTATCATCTTGTTCATATCTTATTTTTTTTCAATTAATCTTTTTGTCTAGGAAGTCCCCATTTGGTTTAAAAATGAATATTTTATTGTACTTTCATCTTTTAAAAGCTGAGTGAATATTTCCTTTGCTTTGAAGAAGAAAATATCCAAAATGCATTATAACTACTTTTGAAAAAACGTGTTCCAGATATCAGAGGTTAGCCTATTCTGAGTATATTACATCAGGAAAATAGCTCAGGTCATACCCAAAGGGTATGTTTGTACTACACTGACAGTTTAGAAATATTGCATAGTGAGAATTAGTGGTTGGCATAAAAATCTGCCTGATATGATAATTAATTGAATCTTGTTGAGCCATTCACATATTGATGTACCTAGGCAAATGTAGTATTATATCTCTTTAATTTATTTTTACTCTTAGCATAAACCTAATTTATTTTAAAAGGATTATTAACTCCATACAAAACATATATTCATTTAACAAATATTTACCCACCTAAAAGGGGGCAAGAACTGTTTCTGTGTTAGAAACTAGACAATAAGGAAGAGGAAAAAACCAAAAATATATAAAATATATGATAAATTACGATTTTTAAAAAATACAGTGACTGAAAGAATGAGGTTGTGAGAAATTATTTTAGATAGAATGGAAATACGTATTTGTGAGGAAGTATCATCTGAGGAGAAACTTAAAAAAATTAAAGGGAAGGTCATTTTTAAATTAAAGAGCAGAGAATTCCAGGCAGAAAAATTGCAAGTACAAAGACCCTAGGACAGAAATCAGCGTAACTCCATGCAAGAAATTGCAAGAAGGCCGTTGAGAGGGTGGAAAAATGCAAGTCAGGAAACTGACGTGAGATCAGTTCATGTAGGACCTGATAGGCCTTGGTAGAGATTTGGGGTTGCTTTGTTTTTCTCTGAGAGTGACAGGAGTCCATTGGAAGTTTTGATCAGAGGAATATCACGATTTCATTTTCATTTTCAAAGAGCACCATCGAGATAGACTTAGGAGTGGTAGTGCATAGAATGTAAACAAGTAAACCATTTAAGTGGTTTAGTAGTACAGTCAAAAGAAGATGTGATAGCACTGGAAGTGAGGAGATGAGGTAGGATTTGGTATGTGGTTTGAAGATAAAGGTGACAGGATTTGCTACCAGATAGGATGTTGGAAAGTTTCTAAGTATTTGGTCTGAGAAATAGAGTGAAGAGTGGTGCTATTCCCTGAAATAGTGTAGACTGGGGTGTTCATTCAAGAGTGAAAATAAAGTGTTCTGATTCAGATGTGATAAATTTCAGATGCCCATTAAATTCCAAGTGGAAATTATGTAGGCATTTATCTGTAGCTCTCTAGAGAGAGTAAAGCTTGAAATATAAATCTGAGAGTCATCAAAGTATACTGTAGATAATATTCAACATCAGGGGACTTGAGATTAGCTGCGGTTGGAATGCGGACAGAACAGAAACAGTTTAGAGACTGAGCCCAAGGACACACCAACATTTAGAAGATGGAGAAGAAGATTCTACAACAAGATTACAAAAGAGTGGTGAGTCAGTTAGGAGTAGATCAAAACACATGTGATGATGCTGAAACCAATAGTCATATGTGTTCTCCCAAGATTATTAATAACCTATGATTCTAGGGAATTTAACAAAAAGTAATCTTTTAATATTATTTATTAAACTAGAAATCTGAAAAGTTATGTTAAATATAAGCATAATAGTATTAATATCTCCTAACTAGTAAATAGTCAAGCCCTTGGATATAAAGTGTATATCTGAGGTTGTAATAAGAGGGTAATTCTAGGGTTGAAGAACAAGCTGGAAGAAATATCATTTAAACATGTTATACTAAATATTTATCATGCTTCTATTTGACTGAGTCTCACATAATCTCATAAACCAGATTCAAATATGAAGTGATGAACGTAAGCAAAATACAGAGATCCATGCTGATGTTATGTGAAAGATTTCTCATTACTTAAAATTTAACTTGCTCTTGAATGTGTATGACTTCAGATTCTAAATAAAGACTTGTTGATGTTCTTTTATTCTCTTTGCCTCTTTCCACAGGTGGGGAAGTCCCATACACAACTCTGGCTACCCGAATGATGATGGGGGCTTGGTGGCTATTTGCTTTGATTGTCATCTCATCTTACACAGCAAACCTTGCTGCTTTCCTCACTATCACCCGCATTGAAAGCTCCATCCAGTAAGTAGACAAAGATTCCACTTGATACAAAGCATGAGAAATGACAGGCGTGGCCAAAGCTATGTGATGTCTGTTAATATATTTACAACTTCCTTTTGAGTAAAGGCTTAATTTTGTGATGTGCAGACATCACAACATAGTCCAACTCCTGAAAGTACAGTTGTGGTACAGCATTCTTTATACAATAAAATTCTGGGTATAATTTGGACATTGCTTCCCACATTTTCCTGGAAGGATAACACATATTCAGAATTTTAACCTCTGTAAAATATGACTGTGGGCAATATTATTAAAAAGAAGGAAAAGGATACATACTAAAATATATATATTTCAAGTTTGAGATGCTCAGTCTTTGCCTTGAGTCTGTCCCATTATGCACTGTCTGAGTAAATAGTTAGGTAGACACTGGATGATTGATAGATAGGTGATAGGTAGGGAGAAGGAGAGAGAGAGAGAGAGAGAATGAGAATAGCTTTCAAGAGGTAAAACCACATTCTGTCTCTTCATTGCATTATAGCTAACGTGAGTATTATTGCTGCTGTTTTTCCAGCTGCAGTGGTGGTAAATTGCCGTTAACTATACTGTACTTTTGAATCCTGAAAGCTACCTAAGTCAGTGCTTCATTTCACAAATGACTTTCCCATGAGCCCTGAGACTCCAAAGGCCTTTGATTTACCGTGGCCAGTTTTTCTTTATGTGGTTTCATACCATAAGGTCAGGTCAGTGCCACAGTACAGCTTCTGCCTTATTAGAACATAGTGTTCTGTATATTGTTTTACGAAAAATTTCTCTGAAAATTTTATTAATCCAAAATCAAGGTAGTTTGAACTTTCGTAAAGTTAAAAAACATTTATTTCTCAACAAAGTTGACAGTTCAAGATTAGAATAATTAACTTTGTCAAGGAATTAATTAGGGATTTACTTCATCCTTAAGAGAAAACTTGAATTCTTCTTGCCTTTAAAATAGTATGTAAATGAATTCCATTAGTAGTTGCAAAATTATTATAGCACAATACTAAAATAAAGTCAAGAATTAATGATCTAAAAAGAAATAGGGTATTTTCTTCAACTGCTTGTGTATATAAATTGAAACCTCAAAATTCAGCTACTAATAGTCAATTATTTCATTCATTTATGAAAATGATGTTCCCAACTTCTCTCATCAGTCTTAAGTTGTTTTCCCAGTTATTTCTTTGGTGCAGAACCTTCATATCCTTTTAACTTACTACCCTTGCAGCCAGTTCTACATGTGGCATAAGTTATAAGTGATCCAGAGTGAAGCTCATGGAAAATTTAAGCTCATGACCCCATCAGAGTCCTATTTTAAGCAATAATGAAAATGATTACAATGTCCCAGCCCAAGAAATCAATGAATTAGTAAAATTGTGCAAATAATAATTAACATTTATTGAGCACTCACAAGATGCCAGACTTTGTACTGGATGTTTGACGTGCATTGGCTTATTTAATACTTACAACCATCTTCTGGAATGCATACTACTTACTAATAACCCATTTTACAACTGAAGTTGAAAAGATAAGTAACTTGCCTCAAATCATGCAGCTAATAAGTGATTGATTAAAGACCAGACCTTAAATCTGTCTCATTCCTGAATCTATGTTCTAACTATGCCACACTAGTCCCCGTTCCACACCCTTGTACATTTGTATGGCTAGTTGCTTTTTAGGGAACTTTATAAAGGATGTGTCATAGCCTCATTCATTGCTAAGTATAGTGATGTAAAGGATGACATTATTCAAATCCTCAATTTGTCTGAGGAAATAAGGTATCAAAAGTTAGGAGATTTTTGTGTTGGGTCGATTCTCTAGGCGTATATCCCAGCATGAGCTAATTATGTCTATAATTGATACTTGCCACTCAGGGTAAGACTGCTTGCCAGACCAGTCAATGGAAATCACATTAAGAAAAATAGTTTTAAAAAATTAAAATGGAGCATTTTAATCTCACTAATATACTTCTTGTCAACTTTGTTTTACATGTTATATTTTAAGAGTACTTAAAGTATATAGGTTTTTACTATGTAGCTCAGATCTGACTTTGAAACATTTTAAAATAAATGAATAAAAACATTTTAAATAACTGATTTTATGTAGCATGTGACAATCATAAATAATAAAAATTATGGGTATTATTCACTGAGAATTTATTATGAATTTATCAAGCATATATATATATATATATATATATATATATATATATCCCCTTTATTACTCAAAATTACCCTAATAATACACCTACTACTATGATTCCTACTTTGTAGATCAAGAAACAGAAACTTGGAAGTTAACTGCTCACTAGCACACAGTGAATAGTGTCAGAGCTGGAAATTTAACCTACATCAATCCAATACCAATTCATGACTTTACCTACTGAAGTTTTTCTTTATCTTACAATTTGTTTCTTGCTGGTTCTTAAAATTTGTTTGCTTGAGCCGCACTTTCACTGAGGTCGCAGGCCTCATGGTGTGTGTATATCTGAGCTATTTAGTCATTACAACTTTGCCAGCATTCGTTAGTATCTAGACTTTCATGCAATAGCAGTGGGAGCAAAAGCCTCTATCACATTTTTACACCCATAGGATTTTCTAAAGTAAAATCTAATGGAAAAAGATCCTAATTGCACATGATGTTTCCCTCAGGTGTAGCTTTCCACAATCCAAAATAACTGAACATTCATTTTTTTAACAAATTATTTCTTTCTAATGCCAACTCACATTATTAAAAGTCAACATTGGGTATAATGAATCTCCCCTTCCTTCTAATCTTTTCACTAGGTTAATTATGAAAGGGGAAAATCACAGCCAAATAAGTTAAAAGAGACCTAATTCTCTCCCCAGACTTAAAGATAGCTTCTAATTTCATGCTTCAGCTGTGTTGGTAAACATAATTGTAATGTTTCTTGGAAACATTCAAAGTTCCATTTATAACTAATGTCAAACTTTCTTGGAAAATTCTAAGTCTGATTTTTCTTAGAAAAGCAAAAACTTTTTTCACAAAACCATGCACTGTCATTCTTCTTAATCATTCACATTCATGAGATTTGCTCATCGTTAAATGAAGCAGTGTTCATCAGGGTACCTTTTCCCAGCCCAGTTGCTGTTCCATTAACAAACATCTACCATCCACATCTTTATTCCCAAAATTCAAAGTCACTTCTGCACACCAGGAGAGGCAGAGGTGGCTAGCTGGTAACCACAAATCTGATCTCTTTTCCTCTGAGTCTGTTTCTTGGCTACTGTAAATAATGCTTCAGTGAACATAGGGGTGCATAATCTTTTCAATTCAAAAGAACATAATCTTTTCAAATTAGTATTTGCACTTTATTTGGATAAATACCCAGGAGTGGAATTTGTGGATCGTACTCTAGTTCTGGTTTAAATTGCTTGAGGAACCTCCATACGGTTTTCCATAGTGGCTGCACCAATGCACAGGGTTTCCTTTTCTCCACCTTCTCACCAACGCTTATTACTTGTTGCCTTTTTGATAACAGACATTCTGACAGGTGCGAGGTGGTAGCTCATTGTGGTTTTGATTTGCATTTCCTGGTGATTAGTGGTGTTGAGCATCTTTTCATGTGCCTGTTGGCCATCTGTATGTTAAATGTCTGTAATTTATACAGACGTTTGGAAAAAATGTCTATTCAGATCCTCTGACCATTTTTAATCTGGTTGTTTGTTTTTTTAATGTCAAGTTGTATGAGTTCTTTTTATATTTTGGATATTAACCCCTGATCGGGTATATCATTTGCAAATATCTTCCCCCATTTAGTAGGTGGCCTTTTCATCTTGTTGATAGTTTCCTTCACTGTGCAAAAGCTTTTTAGTTTGATGTAGTCCCATTTGTTTATTTTTGCTAATCCATGTATAACTTTTGAATCTCCCAAAACTTAACTAATAATAGCCTACGGCTGACTTGAAACCTTACCAGCAACATAAACTGTTAATTAACATGTATTTTGTGTGTTATATGTATTATATACTTATTTTTACAATAAAATAAGCTAGACAAAAGAAAATATTATTAAAAATCATAAGGAAAACTATTTATGGTACATATATGATTTTAATGAAAAAAAGTCCATGAATAAGTGGACCCTCACAGTTCAAACCCATGTTGTTCAAGGGTCAACTGTAGATATTTAAACACTGTACTAGGCATTTAGTCTATAAATGTATTTAGGTATTATCCCTGAGTCACAATTTATTCGGGGAGATAACAGTGTAGAACTCAATGACATAGGGCTCTGATAAATTATTTATAAAATGCTGTATGAACACAGGGAAGGAGTGATTTAAGTCAATAACTTGGAGAGAAGGGGAGAAGAGAGGAAAAAAAACTATTAGACATCACAGAGGTTCTCTGATGTATCATCGGAGAGTTTGATCTTAAAGGATAAATTTCAGCATACTGAAGGAGTGGCTTATAGCAGAGGTATGAAACTCCTAGGAGAATATCTAGCAAAGGGTAGGTTATCAAAATGTGTTAATCTCCTTCATGGATTGAGATAGGTGATGTGAGGGTGACAGGAAGTGAAATAGAAAAGGAGGGTAGGACCACATCTTGAAGGGCATGATAAAGCTTGTTACGGAATTTGGAGTTTTTCCTGGAGATAATGAAGAGTGACATCATTTAAGAAAGACAGCTTTATCTGTGGAGAGGAAGATAGGCCAGAGAAAAATGGAGGAGCATATGGAAACTCATTGCAGGTATCTAATAAACGTATATTTATGGTGTTTAACAGTATGTCTCCACTTGATATAAACCTGATCACATATCTTCTTGTTTTATGGGCTCCTTATGTGGAACTATCTAAGGATTAAGGGTAATTTAGGAGAAATCTGGCTTGAGAAACTTTATATCTCTAGGCTAACATTTACATTTCTTGTGAATGTAGGAGTATTGCGTCAGTTTATTTTTTTAAGATATTTTAAAAAAGGATGTGGTTTACTACCTCTTAGTTAAATAGATAGGGACGAAGAGAGTTACTAATGTGAGGAAATTCTAGAAGTCACTCTGGTTAGGCTGCTTTTCAGATGCAATTTTGCCAAAAATTTGTATCTCCAGGTTTGCTATTCCTGGACCCCATCCTGCCTATTAATTACTTTTAACCTTGAGCCATCAGAAAAGAAATGACATTTTTATTCCATTTTAATACATTTTCTTCTTAAAAGTAACACAAGGCTATTTTGAGAAAATTAGAAAGTAGAGTAAAATTTTCTAGGACAAAGCATTAATAATCCATAATTTGTCATAAAGCAGTAAGTTCTGTTAATATTTAAGCAAACTTTCTTTTAACTGTTTATTTTGAAGCAATTATATATACACAGGAAATTGCAAAGTCAGTGCAATTATAGCACAGAGATATCCCATATACCCTTCACCAAGTTTCCCCCAATGGTTACATCTTCAGTAATTACAGTACAGTATCAAAATCAGGAAATTGACATGGGTACTAGGTATACATATAGCACTGTGCCATTTTATCACAAGTTTAGAATCTCTAACCACCACTGCAATACAGGACTACTCCATCATTACAAAAATCTCCCGCATTCTACCCCTGTATAGTCACACTCACACCTTCTTCCCCACCATCCGCAACTCTTGGTAACCACTGATGTTCTCCACTCATTCTAAGAGTGTTATATAAGTTGAATCATACAATATGTGGCCTTTTGAAATCAGCTTTTTTTTTCACTCAGCAAAATGCCCTTGAGGTCCATCCAAGTTGTTGCATGCATCAGTAGTTCATTGTTTTTTTATTGCTGAGTGGTATTTACCTATTTTTGTTGTTTCCAGTTTGTTTAAAATTTACCTATTGAATGGCATTTTTGTTTCCAGTTTTTAGCTATTACAAATAAAACTGCTAAGAACATTTATGCTCAGGCTTTTGCGCGGATGTTTTCATTTCTCTGGCATAAAAGCCCAGGAGTGTGATCGTTGGGTAGTGCGGTAGGTGTGTGATTAGTTTTTAAGAAACTGCCGAACTGTTTTCCAGAGCGCCTGCACCATTTTACATCTCCACCAGCAACATATGGGGGACCCAGTTTCTCTGCATCCTTGTCAGCATTTGGTGCTGTCACTTTTTAAAATGTTAGCCCTTCTGATAGGAATGTAGTAATATCTTACTGTCATCTTAATTTGCATTTCCCTAGTGACTACTGATGTTGAGCATCTTTTCATGTGTTTTTTGTCATCCTTATATCCTCTTGCATGAAAGGTCCCTTTATGTCTTTGTCCATTTTCTGCTTGGACTGTTTGCTTTTTTACCGTTGAGAGTTCTTTACATATTCTAGATACAAGTTCTTTGTCAGACATGTGGTTGGCAAATATTTTCTCTTAGTCTATTGCTTGTTTTTTTTCATCCTCTTTGCAGGGTCTCACATAGAACAAACGTTTTTGATTTTGATGAAGTCAAATTTACCAGTTATTTTTTATGGATTTTGTACTTTTGACGTCGTGTCTAAGACTCTTCAAGGAACTCCTAGGTCCCCAAAATTTTCAACTGTTTTATGCTAAAACGTGTATAGTTTTACATTTCACATTTAAATCTATCATCCATTTTGAGTTAAGTTTTGAACTAGGTGTAAAGTTTAGGTTGAGGTTCATTTTTTGCCTATGGATATTCAAATGTCCAGGAGCATTTTCTGGAAAAAAAACTCAAAAGAACAAACTATCTTTCCTTCATTCAATTGCTTGTGCACTTTGTAAAGAAAAATCAGTTCGCATACTGTGTGAGTCTATTTCTGGGTTCCCTATCCTGTCCCATTGATCTAGGTATCTGTCTCTCTGCCAACCGCATAGATTTGATTACTGTAGCTTGAAATTGAGGATACGGATTCCTCCCACTTACTCTTTTTTTTTTTTCAGAATTATTTTAGCTATTCTTTCTTTGCCTTTCCATATACATTTTAGAATGATCTTGTCTATATCTGCAAAAAAGTAATGCTAGAATTTTAATAGGAATTGCATTAAACCTGTGTATCAATTTGGGGAGTATTCACATCTTTACTATGTTGAGTCTTCCAATTTATGAACGCAGTATATCTCTCTGCGTATTTAGATTTTTAATTTCTTCTATCAACATTTTGTAATTTATAGCATATAAGTCTTATATATGGTAGAGTTATACCTAAGTATTTATTTTTATCCCAGTGATTATAAATGGTATTGGATCTTTGAATTTAGCTTCCACATATTCATTGCTAGTATAAAAATACGGGTTTTTGTATGCTGATTTTATCTTGTGATCCTGATGTGAGTTCAGGGGTTCTAGGAGTTTTGGTAGATTCTTTGGGATTTTCTATGTAAACCTTCATGCCATTTACAAAATTGAGCAGTTGTGTTTCTTTCTTTCTCACCTGTATGCCTTTTATTTCCTGTTGTTGCCTTTTCTGTGATGACTAGAACTTCTGATACTACATCAAATAAGAGTGGTGAGAGTGGACATCTCTATTTTGTTCTCTGTCTTGGGGAAGCATTCGGTCTTTCACTATTAGGTGTAAGGTTAGCTGTAGGGTTTTTGTAGGTATTCTTCGTCGAGTTGAAGAAATTCTTTTCTATCCCTAGTTTTCTATGTGTTTTTATCATGAATGGATGTTAGATTTTGTCAAATGCTTTTTTTCCCGTCGACCGATATGCTCAGGTGATTTTTTTCTCCTTTAGCCTGTTTGGTGGGTTACATTGTTTGATTAGTGAACTATTTTCAGAATGAGGTAGAGGCTAACTCTATTTCCCCCTCCTATTCCTTCTCCACCTTTTCCCCTAAATCTTGCTTTTCTTCTTAATTTTCTTCCTCTATTGATATGAGGCAATAAAAGAGCCTGACTTTCCCTGCCTGCAGCTCTACTTATTATTGTCTTTTCTCCTACCCCAGCTATTGCTTCCTTCTATCCATTATCTTCCCATTCCAGTTTACCCTCCAGAGTGTAGAGTCCAGACAGTTACCTTCTTACATCCTTAAAATTGGCTCTAAAGCCTCCATTATTACCTCATTCTATCAAAATAAAGTTCAATTCCATCAGCAGAGCTTATTAAACCATTCAAAAGCTGATCAGCTTCTTTTTTGCCTACTAGCACCAATTAATTCATTCTCACACTTGTTCATGCTCCAGTCAAGTCAAACTTTTATAGGATATTTCATGCTTCTTTGGAGTTTCCATGCTGTTCCCACTCACTGAAATGACCCAGAACTGCATTCTCTTCTGGCATCTTCGGTTAGCTCAGGCACAGTTAGTCATCACACATGTGTCTTCTCTTTGAGAGTGTACATTTTTCAAAGACAAGGACTATGTCACCTTCATATTTGTTCCCCTAATCCTTCTCAGAGTACCTGGCACAGAGTATTAATAAGAGCAGCTAACAATGAGTGCTTGCTATGTGACAGACACTCTCCTAATGCTTTGTGTAGATTTTCTCATTTAATCCTCATACTAGCCCTATGAGAGATATATTATTTTCATCTCCTTTTTGGAGATGACAAAACTAAAAGCTAGGGTAGTAAACCCAGGCAGTTGGCACTAGAACCTCTGTCTTCACCAGTGGGTCATATAGTCTGCAATTAGCAAATACACTAAATCTTTACTGAATGAAATAAATAAATAATATATGCGTGAATACATGAATGAATGAAAACCATCAGTATCATTATAAGTTTCTTTGAAAAATAAAGATTTGCAGAAGAGAATTAATGGCTGAATTATATTTAGCTAAGTCAATTCCAGATATTTCTAAGTTGCATGGTATCCTAGAAACAGACACCAGAGCCATGGACTCAAATAAATTTGCATTTAAAATCTCTCCCACTTAGTAGCAAATGATCTTGTCATTTTCTGTAATTATTTTAAGCCTTATTTTCCCTAAGAGTAAGAAGAGAATGAGTTCAACTTCATAACTTTTAGTATAAAGAATAAATGGGGGGAAAAAAGACATAAATAACAGCACAGTTCTGGACACACCCTAACTAGGATTTGCTTCCATTTTTCTCCTTGCTCCCAGGAGCTCATGTAAAATTCCTTGAACTCTTCTTCCCTTCACTCTCATTTTTGGTGGTACTAATAACTATTCTTTTTACCATTTTGTCCACAATTTCATACACTCAGTTATTTCCTTTACCTGGTTCAGCTAAACCTCAAAGTTCCCTGTTGCCGCTGCTGTTGTTTCTGACACAGCTACCACCGCCCTGCCCTACTTCATGGGCGTCGTCTTCTTGCCCTGCCCCTTAATCCTCCAAGCCCCTCAAAGGTAAAAAACTGTCTCTCAGCAAGCCTTATCTGATCTTAAGCCTAAATAAGAACTTAGGAGGGAGATGCAAGAGGGAGGAGATATGGGGATATATGTATATGTATAGCTGATTGACTTTGTTATAAAGCAGAAACTTACACACCCTTGTAAAGCAATTATACTCCAATAAAGATGTTTAAAAGAAAAATAAGGATTTAGCCAAATGGTTCATTCTGTTGTCTCACTTTAGCTTAACTCTCATGAAGATTAAGTTGCTACTGTTAGTGACTAACACTCAACCCAGGTCAGGAGATCTATGTGTCAGGCACGTTTTCTCTTTTAACTCATCTTTCATAACCTGTAGCTGTATACCACTTCCTCTGTGTAGTTTTCCACAGAGTTTTCATAACTGAATTTAGTGGCTCCCTTTTTTGAATGCCTTTGCATCTACCTTGTTTACACTCTGAGCAACATCTAGCCTTGTACTGGAGTATTATTCTACTTGTTTTACCTTCCCAATTACAATATATGTTCTCGAGGGTGATTTTATGACTTGTATTAACACAGTGCCTTATGTAGTACCTTACTGAGTACACAGTTGGTTACAAGTAAATATTCATTGAATGAATGAACCAGAAAAGGATTTCTTAGAATCTGGCTTGAGACTGTGGAACTCCATGACTTGTTTATAGCCTCATAAGAAATCAGAAAGAAATATGAAAGCCATTTCTTTGTTCTTTTATTCCAGGATAAGACAGGGAGCCCAGAATGGTATGTTCTCTCAGTTTCCTTAGTGTCTCACCTACTTCAGTCTTTCAGTAGGAGGCTATTTCTTAGCTCTCAGCAGGGAATTGCACACTTTATTAGGAACAGCCAAAATCAAGGTGGCTGGAGTGAGTTGGACCTGGTTCATACTGCTTTTTATGTTTTGGTTTAGTATAGAATTGTATAAACTTAGCTCCAGAGTACATAGTCATAGCAGACAGAGGAAGACATTCATCTCCTTACTCTATACTGTTCAGTGTCAAAATGGCTTACTTGTCAAAGCCCTTAAGTACTACAGTGATGGATGTTTTATAAACATATAGCCATCTAGATGTTATAGGCAGAATTTTGTCTTTCTTTTTGGAAAACAAAAACTCTCAGAAGTATGCTGGTCTTTCAAAGCCACTCTTCAGTGAGGATTTAATTAAAAGTTGTCTGCAGCTTTTTTTGTGACTCGCAGGAACAGGGCTATTTTAGCATTGTTATAGACTCTGTTTACACTGAGCTCACTGAGATGAAAACTTTGCCAAACTAATAAGCTCCCACAACCCCTAAAATGATCTCCTTCTTCTGGACAAGCTGAATCATTCTAAACAAGTCAAATCCTCACCTCGTTCTCTCTCTCGGCCTTAGTCATCTAAGCCTAAAAACCTATTAGGTTCTCAAGAATATAAATTCCTGTATCCTCTCTATTTCTTGTTATTTTCCTGCCTTACCTGAAGTCAGCCAAATAAATAACTTCTATCTACCACAAGTATGAGAATATGGTAAAACTCTTATACTTGGGAGCACTCTGCTCAGTCATTTTAGAGGAGCCAGTGCACATGGGGCAGGCTTTTGTGAAATTAATGTAGAAGGGTAAAGATGTGGTACTTATATACAATGGAATATTACTCGGCCATAAAAAGGAATGGAATTGGGTCATTTGTAGAGACGTGGATGGACCTAGAGACTGCCATACAGAGTGAAGTAAGTCAGAAAGAGAAAAACGAGTATCATATATTAACGCATATACGTGGAATCTAGAAAAATGGTACAGATGAAGCTATTTCCAGGCCAGGGATAGAGATACAGACGTAGAGAACAGACGTGTGGACACAGTGGGAGAAGGGGAGGGTGGGGACGAACTGGGAGATTAAAATTGACATAAATACACTACCATGTGTAAAATAGATAGCTAGTGGGAACCTGCTGCATAGCACAGGGAGCTCAGCTCAGTGCTCTGTGATGACCCAGATGGGTGGGATGGGGGCGGGAGGGAGGTCCAAGAGGGAGGGGTTATATGTATACATACAGCTGATTCACTTCACTGTACAGCAGAAACTAACACAACATTGTAAAGCAATTATACTGCAATAAAAAAATTAAAAAAACTTTTTGAATTAAAATAAAATTTTAAAATGTAGAAGTGTAAGTGATGGACCTGGGTGACAATGGAATAGGTAGGCAGAGTTGTTCAGCAGAACACTGCTGAAGAGGACTGGAGACCTAGCTTTGAGTGTTCACGTCTCTTTCCTGCTTCTGAATAATAAGGTAAGTTTTTAAACCACTTTGTACCTTACTTTTCCGTCTTTGAAAATGTGATCCATTCCTTCTCCACAAGTATTTGTCCCACAGTTTGAATTAAGTTACTTCCAGTGTCTCTTCAACTATAAACTTCTATATCAACTACACAAATGAGGTATCTTATTAAACAAGATCTAAGATAATGATAAAAATATATTTGCATAGATTACTCAATAAAAGAAACCCTAGACTGAAAGGAAACTCTTTTTCACCATTTTTCTCATTCTGTTTTTCTTGTCCCACCTTGCTTTCCCAGTGCAGCACACCATCCTGCCAGCGATCCTGGTGTGCTGACCTCCACCCTCCGCTAAGTATCTGCTTGACCCCATTAGTTCTCTGATTCTCTTAACTCCTCCACAAGCTCCTATCATCTAAAGATAGTCTATTTATTTATTTATTTTTTGTTTGTTTTTTTGTTTTTGTTTTTTCTTTTTTTGCCGTAAGCAGGTCTCTCACTGTTGTGGCCTCTCCCATTGCGGAGCACAGGCTCCGGACGCGCAGGCTCAGTGGCCATGGCTCACGGGCCTAGCCGCTCCGCGGCATGTGGGATCTTCCCAGACCGGGGCATGAACCCGTGTCCCCTGCATCGGCAGGCGGACTCTCAACCACTGCGCCACCAGGGAAGCCCAGTCAATTTATTTTTAATGGCTTTCTACTCCACCACCCCCCACCACACACACACATACACACACACACACACACACACACACACACATGCACACACTCACTACACACACCCCTACTACAGCCCCTATTTCTCCAACCCTGATCTTTTAGCCTAAGGACAATTTTGGAAATCACCAGATGCCCCAGATCATGGCAAGTTTCCAAGAGGGCAAAGAACAAGATCTGCAGCCAGCTGGCTGGGCTGCTTTGTCAGATGACGATTGTAATCTTCTGAGAGGGATGCAGAACTCTCAACATTTGCTACTGAATGGGGGGTGGGAGCACATTAAAAAACAGTTCGCGGGGCTTCCCTGGTGGCGCAGTGGTTGAGAGTCCGCCTGCCGATGCAGGGGACATGGGTTCGTGCCCCGGTCTGGGAAGATCCCACATGCCGTGGAGCGGCTGGGCCCGTGAGCCATGGCCGCTGAGCCTGCGCGTCCGGAGCCTGTGCTCTGCAACGGGAGAGGCCACAACAGTGAGAGAGGCCCGCGTACCGAAAACAAAACAAAACAGTCCGCATATTTATAATGTGAGTGACTGTGAATAAGAGCTGACTCTGAGCATTAAGACATGCATTTTATATCTGCTCTTCGTTGACATTTCTCAAAAAAGCTATATACCTAACTGGGAATAGAGGATAGTTTCTCTGGATGATTCAAAAAAATCTTTTTCAGAGAAATCCAGAGACCTACTGTACTGCAAAGAAGGAAAATATCTTTTGTATTTGGGAAATTTTAACTTATCAATAGACACTTGGTCCCCTGCTCTGTATTATGAAGAGTGAGGATTTTTGTTTTAGTAAGAAAGATTCATTAGAATCTTCACTGAAACAGTGACCTTCCACCTTATTTTGACAGTAACATTTCCCTGGGTCTTCAAATAGGCTATTAAATTAGCCCTACTGTTATTTCTGATAAATTCCTCCTCTCTAGTTATTTCTTTCCACTATGAATAATTTGATAATGTGATTAATGTTTTGAGCTCCTTCAAAGACCTTATAGGGAAAAAAATTACAAATTACTATTGATTCCTCATTTGAATCCACACTGTATTTTATTTGGGTCATTGTTTTATGTAGTAATATTGTGTATTATTGTTTCACAGCTTGTTAGTGGCCCAGCTGTGGGGTACTGATCAATGGTTCAGTTTCAGCCTTGGAGGGTATATTGTATAAAGTTTTTTCCATAAGTCAGCACTGGCCCTGACTCTAATTAGTGTTGATTTGAAGTATGGAATAGGGAGTAAGCTTATTAAATATGCAGATTACTTTATAATGAGTAGGGGTGATTATTGACTAGAACCACACTGTAAGAATTCATTAAGGACCTTGACAAATTAAACAAGGTGATTAGAAATGAGATGAAGTTTAATAGGGACAAATATGTGATAATTCACTCAGAGATGGAAAGAACAAACTCTGTACGTGTGTGTGTGTGTGTGTGTGTATAGTTTAAAATTGGGGGATGTAGGCAGTTTCAGAATGAATCATCTGTCAGTTGTAAATTTGAAATGTAGCATTGGTGTTTATAAAGAAAATGACCAAAGTCACCTAGCAGTAGATAAGTTGTTCAGGACTTTTAAACTACTGTGATCTATTTATAAGGTCCATAACTTATGCAAAAATTGCAATAGAAGAGAAGAAAGATGGCTTAGTTAATTACAAAGTAAAAAAGGGAGTAATAGATCCTGCAAGTAAAAGTAAAGGGATTTAGTGTTTAACTCAGCAAAGAGAAGGCTGAAGGAAGAAAATGAAAAAGAAATGTTTTATTACATAAAGAAATAGTGTTCTAGAGGTGGTGAGTAGCTATTGTCCATGTGACTGAGAACAAAATGAGAGGATTATTTGAAATGGGGGGGTTTAGGTTAGGCATGAGTAAGGACTGCCTGGTGTTAAGTTTTGTAAGTCATAAAAATGTCTTAGGAAGAAAAAGTCAGTTTTGGAGGCTGGCTTATGTACCTTAAGGAATGTAATCAAATTATGTGATACCTCCAGGAACTCTCAACTCTCTGATGCTATGATTGTATTAGGATTCTTTCTTAACATCACTTAGAAATTTGTTGATCCTCAGGGAAATTCATGGGGATTACTCAAGTCCTTCCTGTATTTTCAAGGATATAGGAACATGAAAATCTACTATTCTACTATTGAAGTATATTGGATTAGTTGAGGATATTGTCCTAACAAATTTTACAATTAGCTGACAATCAATAGTAAATGTAATGCAATGCTGGCCATACAAATTTAGAATAATTCCATATTCATATTTTCCTGTGTAAATAAATATTGCAGCTTCATGATATGTAAGAAAGAAACTGCACAGGAAAATTGCAGAGCAATTGAATTCACAGAATATTCGGCCTTTTGCACTGGAGTTTTGCTTAATTAGTATATATATGTGTGTGTGTGTATGTGTGTGTGTGTGTACACCATGAAAGACTACTTTATTTGACTAATAGGCCATTTAAAATAGAGAACAGAGTCATAAATGATAATTCTGTCAGCAGGTGGAATGTAATGTCTGCCACATATCAGGTTGCATGACATGACGAAATTATTTCCTAGCTTATAATGTGGGTCAACAAGTCAGGCAAGACAATCAGAGTTTCAGATGACTGTTTTCTCGCATTTATTTAGCATTGTCATTTTGGAGAGAGTTTAACCATCATCTTTATTAATTACTGCCTCCCAGCAGCAAGAAGGACAGAGTGCTTCCTCCTTCCTCTGGGTTCTCTAAAATGACCTATCATATCCACAAGTCTGAATCAACTTCTAAAAAGTGTATGGGAACTGCAAGTCTCTCCAAGTGCACCTAGTCTCTGATATCCATCTATCTCAAATGCATCTATTTTACATGAATTTCCAATATTACCTGTGACCATCCTGTCTATACCACGTGGCAGATAGGGGTGCTTTTGACTCCTCTTCAGGGGGAAATATTCCTAAATCTCTCGGGAAAGACTTGAAAGTCATCTCCTGGCATGTAACCCTCCATGCCTAGTAATCTACCATGTAGGGACAGTTTTTGGAAGGGGGCAATGCCCTCTTACGAGTACCTCTAGACACTTTTTCTAGACCAGGCACGTTTGGAATTCTGATGGATATTTAAATAGTTTTTTAAAGAAGTTCAGAGCACAGAGACCTGAAGCCATCTTTTATCTAATTTACTCTGGTGAACCACATAAGGTTGGGTGTGAGGGTATGTGAAGGATGTAGGACAGAAGTGGGGAGAGGGACAGAACAGAGGGGCTGGAGAAGGAGGCACCACTCAGGCCTTATTCGAGCATCCCACATGGAGCCCTTCTCATCCGCTCACCCTCCTCTGTAAATCCCCAGTCCTCTTTGGTCCTCATATGGTTCCTCTAATAAAACACCCTCTCCAACCGGGGGGCCTCCCTTGGGAAACTCTCCCTGTCTCTGCAAGTAAAGGAATCCTAGCCCTCTGCCTTGCCTGATATCCTTCAAACTTGTCAGCCTCAGACTTCAGACTTCTGCTGTCTTGAAAACGAAAAAAATTCTGGCACCATGAGAGAAAGAAAAACACAAACACATCCTCTCCACTAGAGATGGCTGTGTCTGGGTTCCTCCTGAATTACCTTGCTCCATAAATTATACTATTTTAGGCTATACAATCTCATGTTCTATGAGAGAACTGTATTTCCTTCACTACTGTGACTTTGACCTTAATCTTTTTAAAATAAGAAACCTAGCATTATTGGGCTAAAGAATATCCAACTCTTTCCTGAGCCTGCTTTCATTAAATATCGTTAGCCCTCATGCACTTAAAATAGTTCTCACTGAGCTCTTCAGTATGGACTGAACCATCTGCAAACCAGATTTTCTTCTGACATCAGGGAGTGTTAAGAGTCCTGCTTACCGTACCATTTACCCTTGATACCCTTTATGTTTCATCAGACTTCCTTTCCAAACTTGTATATGAGGAGCTGGGAAAACTTCACTGAGCAAAAGAAGCTACTAGGATTCAGAATGTGGTTTCTCAAAGGACAAGTGGTCATTAGCTACATTGCAGTAGGAGACAGGAAGCCTTTCCATATGCTTATCTGTTCTCCTATAAGTAGAGCATTCATATTATTGAGACTTCTTCGTCTTTATGTAAATACTCAACCCTTGAAAGAAAAAAATCCTAAAGTTCAGCTTTCTATAATAACACTCAGTATTACCAAAGGTGACTATTCTCTCTTTGTTCTGGTGCCTATCTCTTCTTTAGCTACTAAAACCATGAATTCTTTTACATTTTTTTAATCATTTCAGTTAGCAGAGTTAGTTGAGCAATTTTCTTCACCACTTCAGTTTGCTTCTGATATTTTAATCAGAAATCACTCATCAAACCAACCACAAAATTGTCGTCTCTGTTTCCACACTGCTGAATAAGTATCCCTCTCAGGAATAGACATTCCACCTTGTACTGGATCCTATGTTTACCAGAACATTGGACTGTACCTCAGCTTTTCCAGATATTTTGTTTCAGTCCTATTTGTTTAATTTTTCTTTGTATTTGCCTTGCCTCTGAATTTATTTATGGCAAACTGTCTTGTTTGCAAACAATTCACTGGTGGTCCAATAAAGCTTTTGCAGCTGATTTTGATACAGGGAAAATTTCCAAAGCTCCCTTTTAAAAAGTTGTGTTTTCTAAAAAAAAAAAATTTTTTTTTCCTACAAAATACTGCTGGCCATGATTAATCACCCACAGAATGGCTGGTAATACATAGTAAAAATCCCATTTTTATGCAATGCTAGTTTACTGGGAATGCTGGTTTTCCAAGATGAAAGCGTCTTTCTAATAAAGAAATGGAGGCAAAACAAATGAACCTCATTGATTGCTATTTTTCAGACCCTGGGCTAGGTTCGGAGTTTCAAGATAAATAAAATAAATAAATAAATAACATTAAAAAAAAAACCATGAGCATCAGTAACATGCATTCGAATGAGGTAAACAATGAAGTAAAATTTCGAACCACAATGCTAAGGTGTGAACATATTTTAAGTATTAGAAGAGCACAGAAGAAGCAGCTGAGTTTGATCTTGAAGGGAAAAAATTCACCAGGGAAGACCAGGAAAGATCTTAAGCTGAGAAGACACCTACCAAGCAAGGAATGATGAAATGGTCTGTTTGCTGTATAATGTGAATAGGAATGAAGCAAAAGGTTGTTTTTGAAAATGAAAAAAAAGTTTTTAGGCCAAATTTTGGAAGGATCTTGAATGCTACAGAGTTTGAACCATTTTCTAAGGGCCGTGAGGTATACAGGAAGTATTTAAATAAGTGAGGGATGGGATCAGATTTGAATATTAGAAGGAGCACGTTAGCTGTGGTATGGAGGATGGATTAGAGGTTGGTGGGAGTAGAGATAGGGGAAAAGCGTAGAAATAATTTTCTAGGTAGAAATGATGAGGGTATTGGCAACGGAAAGGCAAAGGTAGTGACAGATTCCCAAGATTTAGGAGGTAAAAATGTACAAAACTTCATGAGAGGTTAGATGGGGTGTGGGAGTTAAAGGCCACGGGTGAGGAAGAGCTTTAGCTGAGATGAATCTGTTGGTGGGAAAAATCAAAAGATGGCAATTCTAGAAATCATAATAGAGGACAAAGTACCAGCAATAATAGTAATAAATTAATAACTGCAACTATCAGTAATTGAGCACTTAAAGAGTAAGTTCTAGGCTAGGTGTCTTGTATCAAAATCTACTTCAAACTTCCATATACCTTATTATAAAATGATTGTTTCCCCTATTTCACAGGGAAAGGAATTGCAATTTGGAGAATTTTAATTTTTCCAAGGATTGAAACTCAAATCTTTACGTCTTCAGAACCCATGTTTTTAGAAGCAAAGAGGTTGCCCAGTGCACAGCTGTCGTCAGCACCTCTCAGTGGCAGGCCTGCCTTACCAGACCACCTCAATACATTCTCCAATCCTTTTTTCTGCTTCTTGGATCTCTATAACACTAATGTTCTCTCTGCTGGCCCTCTGTTATGGCATGTAGTTGTTTTTTAAGTGTTCACTTTTGGAGTACTTTTTGTGATTGGAAAACCTGCCTCTGTGCCCTGCCCACGACAGCTCTCAGCCACTGCAACCAATGAACTGCAGTGGGTACCAGGAAGGCTCTTTATGTGGTTGCTAATGGGCTCTTGGAGTTACAACAAAATGTGTCCTTTCGCAAATGCCGAAATTAGCATCCAGAGGAGGCAACTGGGGAGAGAGTGTGGGAGAAAAATCCTGAACTGAGTTGGAGGACACTTTTAATGTACCCCTGCTTGTTTGTCTCTCTTTCACGGTCAGCCCCTTTGCCTGAAGCATCTAGCACCTATGCTATCAACCACGTTCCATTTTTCTCCCCCTGAAGAAAAATCCTTCTGATGTGATAACTTGAGTCGACGTGTTTCAATCCGTTAAAAATGGGATTAGACGTAAAATTCCCCACAGCTAAAGCTGGCAGCTCACTCTTGTCATTTGTTGGTGAGCATAACATACAACCAGACTCAAATATGAAAGAAAAAAAGAGAAGAAAAAGGGAGAGAGAAAGAGAGGGAGGAAGGAAGGAAGGAAGCAAGGAAGGAAGGAAGGAAGGAAAGCAGGCAGGCAGAGAGAGAGAGAAACAGAGAAATGGAGAGTAGATGGAAAAGAAAGGCCTATGAGAGTTATTTTACAGTTTATGTAGGTAAGAGCTATTCTCTTAATAAAGGAAAACAGGTAAAAATATGAGTGAAAGTTCACTGCAGAGGGTATAGGCATTAGATTTTTAACTAGTTGACAGCTTTAGAAATGTAAGTAGCAACACATTCATTATAAGATAATTTCATTAGCAAAGTCGTATAAATGTCCCAAAGAATTTGCTATGAAGAAAGTTACTGTTTAGTATCATAGAGTCATACATTCTTGTACTTGGAAAGGAGATGAGACATTAATTCAACTCCAATTCATGAATCTCCTCGTTAACAGTATAAGAAGTCATCCTGCCACACACACACACACACACACACACAATCCATTAAAAATCATTAAAAGGGCATTATAAGGTGAGGAATTATTATAATAATAATCTTTGTATCAAAACAATAGCTTGATTGAATACTGATATGACAGGATCACTAATCACTCTTTGAGGAGGACCCTGTTACTCTCTCCATTTATAGATGAGGAAAGTAAGGTTAAGAGCTACTACCTAATATTACACAGCTCACAAATAACAGACCTGCTTGTCTTTAAAATCTAACCTACCCAATATCAAAGCTATTGCTATCAGATATAGCTAATATCAGACTATCACATGTATTAAAATTAATTTCCAATACTTGAAGGGCTCTAAGTGTTTATTCTTCTCATGGAAAGAGTTTGTAATCAGCCTAGATCCACCCAAATTCCTAAAATTTACTTCCACAGAAGTGTCCTAAATTACAGTTTCTCAGTATATGTGATGTTTAAGCAAATAGTTAAATACCACTTACCTATCAGACAGTATTGTTTAGTATCCATGGGTCGCTAGTCGTATAGGACACCAGTACAAGAAATAAAAGACTCTCAGTAAGATGTTGAGAAAATAAGACTGATGAGAGTGGGAAAGCATTTGCTTTCTTTTAGCATTCACCATGTGTAGCTGTGGACACGCATTTTTACTATGTGCAAGAGTCCGAGTGTGGGGTTGGAAGAGGAGGGCTCAGATTCACAGAATTGATCATTTGCGGAATTTTATGTGAGTGTATGTAGGCTTTGTGTGGTTAGGGAGAAAGATAGACTATATTAGTATGAGTATATTCACAGCTAACTCTTTTTCTAGAATTCTCTAATTTCCCCATTTCTTCTGTGGCCTGGGTAAACATTGCCAATTGTTAAAAAAGGAAATGTCAATATTTGCCAAGGTAAATTAATGTATGTATTAGGGGCTTGTTGATTATTTTATAATTGTTTTGCATTTAAGCCAATGATTGGCATGTCTAAATAATACCCACTCAGATGTTGACCTTAAGATATAATGTTCTTGAGGATTTCCACTTGCGGAATAACCTACTTGATTTCTTTTAGGGCCTCATAATATAGGCCATAGCATTTCTGCAGATCTAAAATATTATGAGCGTGAAAATAACAAAATTACTACTTATAATAGGTACCCCCTTTCTCTGTTGGGCTCCTAAACCAGCTTTCTTTTTTCCATAATAAGCTATTTGTGCTCACTTCATTTTGCTTTATTTTATTTTTGTCACCTTTGGTGTGCTATCTTGGTGTACTATAAAGGAACAACACTGAATCAGACAAACTATAATTTTTATTGCAAGCAGATCTCATGGAAAATTTATAAGCTGAACTTGATATCAGAAGTGAAGCCAGAGGGAACATACCTTTGCTCTAAGTTACAAAATGCTCTGCTATTCTAAATTTGAATTACGTTGAAAATAAACTGCTTTTTCTGACATCCAGAACTTCACACAGGCAACATTTTAAAATACTGTTTAAAAATTTTTGTGTGTACAGAACAGTTTTGCCAGCTAAAAACCTGTTTGTATTATAATTCTACATTCAAGTTCAAAGCTGATATTTAAGGTGATACTATGGCACAGAAACTTGATTATGTTAAAGATCCCAACACATGATTTCAATTTTCTTTTCACAGAAAGCTAAGAAGGAGTATTAATTTATTTAGCAGTATTTTACTAGTATGACTATTTGAGCAAACCAGTTATATACATAGATATAGGCATAAACATTTTTCACCCCTACACCATGATCTCACCAAGTGGAAACCTTCTGAAAGTTATAATCAAAATTGATTGCCAGAACTACTAGGCAGCAAGGAGCCAGTCGTATCCTGGGAGGGTTTCTGATGAATCCTAACATGACCTTCTCTAGCCATACACCTTTAGGTTCTAGAAAGTGCAAGCTCTGTACATCTACCTAACCTTGCCCTTGTATTTATAGATATTGAGTGAATGAGGCGTGCTATCGTAACGTGTATTGATAAGTTTCATTTCTTCCCCCTGTGTAACCAGTTTAGATCATTGCTAAACAGTGGGAAATATGTTAAAATGTTAATGTTTTGAATATAGTTTTACTCCTACTACTGGAAACATTAGTAAATAAGAAGTAAATTGTTCGTTTGAAACAAAATTCTTATTGCTGTACTATTACCAAGATAATTATGGTATGTTCCTACCAAATGCCCTGCCACTCTGGTATTAGGTTGCACCCTAGCTACCTGTAGCTCCCTTTTATTCCTGCTTCTGCCCTCATTATTTTTTTAACTTATTTATTTATTTTTGTTATTTATTTATTTTTGGCTGTGTTGGGTCTTCGTTGCTGCACACGGGCTTTCTCTAGTTGCAGTGAGCGGGGGCTGCTCTTCATTGCGGTGTGCAGGCTTCTCATTGCGGTGGCTTCTCTTGTTGCAGAGCACGGGCTCTGGGAGCACCGGCTTCAGCAGTTGTGGCTCGCGGGCTCTAGAGCAGAGGCTCAGTAGTTGTGGTGCCTGGGCTTAGTTGCTCCACGGCATGTGGGATCTTCTAGGACCAGGGATTGAACCCATGTCCCCTGCATTGGCAGGTGGATTCTTAACCACTGCCCAACCAGGGAAGCTCCCCTCACTATTTATTTATGCTTTCACTTTAGCTTTTACAAATGGTAGAATTAGCTCAATAGTTGTAGGGTATTCCAGAAAACTCTTCCCTTCAAATAGTAATTTTTAAATGCATAATTTTATGCAGTAGAAGTGTAGAGCAGAAAGGAATTACCATGATCTCACTCTTTTCCTTAGAGTACATGATACACACCAGCAACATAAAACTCAATAAAATGCAGATTAAATTTTGCTGAAAGCTATCATTAGAAATTGTCACAAATATTCCTCTAACAAACACTACCCATAATGTATTGTTTGCCGCACAGTTTTGCACATGATGGAAGCGGTGACCTGCAAGAGTATTCCCAATACTCTTGCCCAATGTTAGTGTTAGTTGCAGAGACCCCCAGGAAATCATTAGCAAACGCCATCTAGAAACAGACCAAAAGGTCAGAGGTAAACGTAACATGACATTCATAGCCTGTGATTGTGGAGGGCTGTGGGTATTTGTTCTTGTTCAATATATACTATAGTGCTTCAAAGCATCTGCTCCCATTCTCAGAGGTTAGTGAGTTTGAAGCGTGCCAGCATCTAATTTTGAACAGTATTCCAAAGGCACATATTTGTTCTTAAATGTCAGTCATTAGGGTTGGACACCTACACAAATTCAATGAGTTCCAGTGAAGTGGTAATTGGTTCTCCAAGTTAGAAAATATGGAGTGGCTCAGAAACTCAAATATAAGGAAATCGACCATCAATTTAGAGACGAATAACCTGGGACAAGTAGATACAATCTGTAACTCGAAGATTGATTTGGAAATCCTGGAGCATTATTCTGTAAAAGAGAAAGCTGAAAACATATTCAGCTATCCAAAAGCATGAAATTTATTCTATTTGAATACAAATAGAAATCTCTCTCTCTGTCTCTCTCTCCTCTCTCTCTCTCTCTCTGTCTCTCTCTCTCTCTCTCTCTCTCACACACACACACACACACACACACACTCACACACAACCACTTAAAGCAAATCTAGCAAAATAAATACAGAGAAGAGTCAGCATCTTGCAGTAGAAATAATATGGTTTTGGGAGCTGGTCAGATCTACATTGGAATTCTATCTCTATCCCTCACTGACTGTGCCACACTGAGCTAGTCCTTTATTCCCTCTACTGAAGTTTTCTTACCTACAAAATGGGTGAAATAGTTCTGAGCATGAGGCATTGCTGTAAGGATACTGTGTGCCAACTGCCTAGCATGTATGTAGTAGCCACTCAATAAGTAATGACTCTTACAAATACTAATTTTTAAGTATACATCTACTTAAATATGTTGTTTATACAAAACGTAATTATTTTATAAAAGTATTTAAACCTTGCCACCTAAAAGAACATAGGCTTAAGGCTTGTAACATATTGACATTTTAAAAAAACTAAATGATTATATGACTATCTAGCAATGTAATTTAATTTGTCTTTGGAATTGCTAGATGTTTTTTTCACAGTGAAAACAAAAATAGCATTGCCCTATCACTAGAAATTTCCACCTTTCCTTCAGTAATGATTTTTGTCTTCTCATGATCTATGTAAGAGCCATACACTCTTAAAACAATTCTCCTTATATATTACATCTTAATGTTAAGAAACAACAAAATAAGAAAAGCAATTTGACGTTTGTATTTACATATATTACTTTTTGCTTCTTTTAACTTTATTTCCACTTGAAAATATTCAGTACTCTTTCTTGTGTCTCTCTGCTCTCCCAATAATCAAGGTCTCTCCAGGACCTTTCCAAGCAAACAGATATCCCTTATGGCACAGTCCTGGACTCTGCGGTATATGAACATGTTCGCATGAAGGGAATGAATCCTTTTGAGAGGGACAGCATGTATTCCCAAATGTGGCGGATGATCAACCGAAGCAATGGATCAGAGAATAACGTTCTGGAGTCCCAAGCAGGCATTCAAAAGGTACTGGCCATAGTTCTTCATTCATAGTCTACCATTCTGTCCCCCATATTGGAATTGCTAAACTGAGTCTGGTTTACTTCCTTTTTAAAATTTTAACTTTGACATAGAGTTTTCAGTTAAATTATACCTTTTATTGATTTAAGAAGATTTTGAGGTAACTCGCTGTACCAGTAGAGGGAATTGACACATTTCTGTGGTGTGTCTAAAGGATCCTTTTCCAGTGGAATTCCAAAGCTAGAAAACATGAACTGCTATTTTGTTCAGAACAGTGTCGGGGACATATACACATGAGGACTTGAAAAGATTTTGACAAATCCCATTCCAAATATCATTCAGGTTATCCAGTTTTTTCAAATGATTCAGGGTATTTTCTACACTGCATTTGTTTTTCGATGAAAAGTTTATGTTATGATTATGTGAAGCTCTCTGTGAGTAAAAGTTAATCTTCTCCACAAATGAAGTTTCTACAAAAGTCTGTTTCTGTTTCCAAAAGTGAAAATCTTTATTTATATCTTATTTTTATAAAACCATCATTTAGAAGTTATTTTAAAAAAAAACTTAGAAAGCAGTCCTTTGTGTAAAAAACATGAAGCTAGTTTTTATTCTGGGCCGTGGTTTATAAACTTCTACACAGAAGTAATTCTTTCTTCCTCAGGCCCCATCAACCACCATGAGAGAACTGAATGATTTTTGCTTAAAATTATCCCAGTGGCTATTACAGTGAAAATCCTAAGGGTTGACATTCAATAAGTAATTATGGGATGACCGAATGAATGTCTAATAACAGCATCAATGATGGTATATACTTTTTTTCTGTAACCTTTCACAGCAGAATAATTTGGACTCCAAGTCTGAGTTCTCTGTTCAAAAGGCAAACTCAATAATACCATGTTGGAGAATGTTTTGATGACTATAAAAGTTATTCTGCCACAGGATCTAGCATTATTCTGTGCCTTTTCATATGTTTTCCTTTATCTGCTATTGCTATTGTGATGGTTCCCTAGCATCACCCTGGTAATTTGTCAGTCACTACATTGATATCATTATTTTAAAACTGACAATGGTGACATAAACCTCTTTGCAAGTACTAATGATGCTTTTAAAATAAGAGAATGTCCTTGAAATGTTAGCAATGGCCTCTAATTCCTTCATCCTTATTATATTAATCCCAGTTTCCCAGAGCCCAGGTATTGATCCTCTTGTCTTTGTCCAGAGGCCCATTGGCTTTTAGAAATTAAACACAGTACCCTCCAATTACTGGGGGCATGCAGTGGGGGGCAGGTGAGATTGAGCAGGTGAATGGACCTATACTATATGTTGTCTGGGGGAGAAGGGAGGATAGATTTTAGGATTTACAGGTACTCATTGTATGTGAATGAATTTAAGCCTCAGAATAATGGTTTGGGGAAGAGTTATTTTCCTTCATATTGTCTACTGTTAAAAACAATTTTGCGTTCTTGCGTATAAGTATAAATTGAAGTTCACAATTTGTATTTCTATCCATTTTAGATCCAAAGCTCCTCACACTTTACAACTTTTTTCTATACCATAGCATTCCAGAGAAAATTCATTTTCTTTTCTCCAGACATACAGATTCAGAATAAAAATAACTTTTAAACATACATATTCACCAATTCATTATTTATTCATTCATTCATCCAATATTTGCTAAGTAACAATTATGTACCAGGCACTGAGGTAGGAACTGGAGGTAAACTCAACCACAGAGGAATGACCACTGGATTCATGAAATACAGGGTCTGGTGGGAGAGAGAGAAAAGGAAACTAAAATACATGATCAAACAAAATGACTTAAATTGTGACAAATGCTATCAAAAAGACAAATAAGGTGCTATTGTAGAAATTAAGAAGGAAATCTATTTGAGAAACAGTGATCAGGTAAGTTCCCAGAGGACGTAGGATATTATCTATGATCTGCCTGATCATGTAGAAGAGAGGGTGACAAAGCATCCAGGCAATGCTTAGTGTAAGCTAAGGTCTGAAGGTCCATTCAAGAAACCAATTTAAAATCAGCATGAACTGGAGACGATCGAATGAGAAAATGTGGAATGAAGTTAGTATGCAGGGGATAGATCAAGTAGGACCTTACCCATTGTTAAGAACTTGGATTTTATTTGAATGGCAAAAAATGCTACTGAAATAGCGAAATGTCATGATTCATTTTTCTCTGTCAAGGTCACTGTAACTGATATATGGGAATTGGGTAAGAGTATGCAAAGAATAGAAATAGTGAGACCATAGGAAACTTGTAACTTTCTGAAGTAGCCAGTCAAGTAAATAAGACCTCGTTTTATTCCCGTGTTCTTACACACACACACGCACACGCGCGCACACACACACACACACACCATTACCCTTCATTCCTGGTATTAATACAAACTGGTTACACTTCCTACATCCTGGCATTTTCAATATAATATATAAATCATAGAGACATAGGACATCAGTTGCTACATAGAAGCTTTAAGCAGTCATGTATGTAAGATATACATATATATCTTCTAAGGTCTTCAGTGTTCTTTAAGAAAACCTCTTAACTTTTAAGTATGTACATACAGTTTCCTACATTTTCTGGGTTTTTTTTTTAATTTAAGTTATTTGACCATATGGAATTTAATTTGACACATGTGTAAATGTAAAAATAAACTGTAAATATTCACACTGAGAAAATTCCTGAGATTCTATGAAATAAAATTGTTTTAGACTCAGCTATTGACAGTCTTGCAGCATATGCTGAGAAATTTAGTTACTCTTTAGGCTTTCATGTTTCTTTTTATTTAAATATGTAGCCATTCCATCACCTTTCAAGTTGGGCTAGTGTTTCTTATGCTGTTGTTAAATGTCATACATTAAAAAAAAAAAAGCTATTATGAAGAGTAGAAAGAGCTCTAGTTTTAGAAAAAAACTATCTAGTTTTCTTTCTTGGTTCTTCCAGTTCTCAGCTGTGTAACGTTGGGCAGATCACTTGGTTTCTCTAAGACTCACTCTACTCAGCTGTAGAATTATCACAGTGTGAGAATTAAAAGCCTGGGCTTTGTAGACATACAACCTAGGTGTATATCCAGTTCATTTTTTTAAGTAAAATATGTAAATGTGACTAGTTACTTAAAATCTCTGAGGCTCAGAATTTTTATCATCATATTGAGAATTTCTACCTCTTACGGTTTTTGTCATTATTAAATATATATATGTAAAAGCATCAATAAATAGTTCGATTAGAATAATAAACTCTTAAGATGATCCTGAAGTTTATATGAAAGAATGTATGTGTGAGTGATTTGTTATTACAAAGAATTATTATTTGGTATTTCCTAAGGTTAACCTAAAATTATGACATAATAAAAAAGATAATGCAGTAAAAGAAGTAGAGAGCAGTTTCTATTCCCTGATAGTCTGCTGATAAAGAGGGCTTATGATTTTAAAACTGCAAATCACGTCCCCAAGTGTTTATTACACCCCATGTACTCAGTTTTCGGATTTACTAGAGGAGTAGTGAAGAATGTTTTTATTAATTTATAATGGAAAATATCAAAGTGAAATTTGCTGATTGTACATATTTCTTTCAACCAATATCAGAGAGAGCTGAACACTGATTAGACAGAGACTAGGTAGTTATAATAAAATGTATTTTGGTTCAGTTTTCAAGGTCTTAGCCAGCTTTCATTAAAACACAAAACCAACCAACCAACAAACAATAACCTCTCACCTGCTAAAGCTCACTGGAGTTCATGAGATTGAGAACTACAAGACATGGAATGTGGCTGATGGACTCTTCCTCAAGTAACTGGTCTTGCACACACATCTCACACAGCAGCTTCCTGTTCTCTGTCACTGATTTCTAATTTGTGCAGGGAGAAAAGACCTCAGAGGTCTTCTAGGTCAATATTCCGCAAAAGACCAAACTTCCACCTTTGACAGGAATTCATATATATAGTAACTCCCTTTCAGCAAAGACTGCATCCCTGTGAAAACAATCCTCCCAATCTAGGTGTAACTTTGAATAGATCCCATTAATCCCTCAGGTTGTGCTTGTTTCTAATTGTGCTGCCAGCCTCATTAAGTTTCTCTTACTTGAAGGTAGATCCTGGTTGCTTCGAACATCGATGTTCTGCTCATACCAAAGAAACCTGTATAAGTGAGGATTAGGTAAATGAGTTCTGATCTGCTCTTCTTGGGAGACACTTTGCCTGTACCACACTAGTCTAATTAAACTAGAAGAAATGTTTCTGCCTTCCTCTTCCTAGGATGTTTTGCATAAGTAGGAAAAAATGTGATTTGAAAAATATAACTGAGTTCTTTAATGAATTCACTCAACAATTATTTATTGATCAAAACAGCCAGTGTTTTGATCACTGGAGTGAACATAAATGAAAAAAAAAATGCCTCATGGAGTTTACATTCTAGTGGAGGGGGCAGACAATAAATAAGATAAATATGCTGTATTTCAGCAGTGAGAAGAGTTAAGGAGTAAAACAGAGTTGGAGAGAAAAGAAGAGGGACGTGGAAATGGAGATGATGTGCCTTGTTAGATAAGATGGCCAGGGAAAGCTTCACTAAGAAGCTTTGGAGAGAGAGGTGTATATCTGGATGAAGTGTTTCCAGGCAGAGGGTCAGCTAGTGCAAAGGCCCTGAGGTGGGAACATGCCTGGATGTTCTAAGACTATGAAGGGGGCTAGGGTAGCTCTAGAAATAAAGGGTAATATCAGGAGTGCAGCAATGTCAGAGAGGTACCTAGAGGGCCAGATGGTAGGGAGGAAACATATCATATACGGTCTTGTTACTCGCAGCTAGTCCTGTGAACTTGCAGCATCAGCATCACCTGAGAGCTTGTTAGAAATGCAGACTCCTAGGCCCCACCTGCACCCTTCTGGATGGAAATCTCATTCTAACAAGATTCCCAGGTGATTCACATGCATGCTAAAGTCTGAGAAGTGCTCATACAGGGCCATATAGGGCATTCTAAGCGGACTTTTACTCTGTGTGAGATATGAAACTTAGGAGTGTTTTTTATTTTCATTTTTTTGTGGTACACGGGCCTCTCACTGTTGTGGCCTCTCCCGTTGCGGAGCACAGGCTCCGGATGCGCAGGCTCAGCGGCCATGGCTCACGGGCCCAGCCGCTCCGCGGCATGTGGGATCTTCCCGGACCAGGGCACGAACCCATGTCCCCTGCATCGGCAGGCGGACTCTCAACCACTGCGCCACCAGGGGAGCCCCCAAACTTAGGAGTGTTTCGAACAGAGAGTACATAACATGATCTAACTCATACTTTGGCAAATCATATGGCTGGTGTATTGAGAAAAACTGGAGGTGACAGTGTGGAAGCTGGAAGCCAGTTAGGAGGCCACGACGGTGACTTGGCAGCATTCCGAAACTACAGCAATGGAAAACCATCCCTGTTCAAACCCAAGTACATCTTGGAAGACTATGATTTTAAGTAACTATTAACATTAGCACATTAATGGAATTTAGTCTATCAGATTATTTTGGGAGAGACTGGAACACAAGACAGGTAATTTTTAAGAATCGATAGAGAAACTTCTACATCACAGGTAAGCATCTGACCAGGAGTAAAGGATCTCTGTGTAGCACTGAAATAGAAAAGTCCCTGGTTAATAAGAGGGCAGTGTTCATTTCCTGATAGCCTGTTATGTCTCAGGGGGTGAATGACAAATTATTCTAAAACCTCAGCAATAAAGACTACTAAGGAAGAGAAGAAGGTCAGTACTGGTAGGATAACTCCTGTCCTAGCCAAAGGATCCCAGTGATAACTACATAATACTTCAGACTATATATTTCAAAGGGGATATAAACTGTGGTGGATGCTATGGCCACAAGAAGTGGGTAGCAGTGCTGGCAGCAGCCATATTCAACCAGAAAGATAACATCAATCTGTAAGGTTGTCTGCTTAAGTCCCAGAGCACTGTGGGGGAAGGGGACTTGACAAGGTACAGGTCGGGCATCAAGGCTCCAGCCAAGCCACTGTGCTTCAGGGCCCAGTTTTAATCTTAGCTGGAAAACTGGAGTGTTGAAATGAAAGCCAAAACAAAAGACTGATCATATCACATGGGCCAATATTAAGGATTTTAGAGGACTGGAGCAGAAAGAAAAATTCCAGACACTATTCAGTGGTGAAGTAAGCCTACTCAATGTATTCATCTCTGGCTGAAAAACTGGGTGGATTGAACCTGTTGTTTTACTTACTCATTCAACACATATTCATTGAGCACCTGTTATTTACCAGGAACTGTTCTAGGCACTGGGAGGCACACCAAAATAAGCAAAGTCCCTGCCCAAATGGAGATTATACTGTAGTAGAGAGAAAACAATAGACAAGCACATAAATGTGGGCTATAAAGAAAAATTGAAGACTAAGAATGAAAGGTAGCAGAAGCAAGAAGAGGGATGTGGCCATCACATAGTGGGTGGTCTCAGAAGACATCTCTGAGAAAGTGAAAGAGGACAGTTTATGAGCCATGAAGATAGTGGGGAGAAAAGGAGGATGGAAGTACTTCAGGCAGAAGGAACATTGCACAGTTCCCAAGGCAGAAGCTAGTTTGACGTGATGGAGAGGAATGTCAAAAAGACCAATGTGGCTGGAGCAGAGTGCAAGGGGGTGGGAGGAAAAGGGGGTGGGAGGGCAGAGAAGTAAGAGATAAGATCGGAGTGGTAGTTAGGCAAGATGGAGTCCGTTAAAAATGTGAATGCTGGGCTTCCCTGGTGGCGCAGTGGTTGAGAGTCCGCCTGCTGATGCAGGGGACACGGGTTCGTGCCCCGGTCCGGGAAGATCCCGCATGCCGCGGAGCGGCTGGGCCCGTGAGCCATGGCTGCTGAGCCTGCGCGTCCGGAGTTTGTGCTCCACAACGGGAGAGGCCACAACAGTGAGAGGCCCGCGTACAGCAAAAAAAAAAAAATGTGGATTCTTGGATCCCACTAAAATTCCAATCGTATCATTTTTTAAATTTTTATTTTATATTGCAGTATAGTTGATTAACAATGTTGTGTTAGTTTCAGGTGTACAGCAAAGTGAGTCAGTTATACATATACATGTATCTATTCTTTTTCAAATTCTTTTCCCAATTAGGTTATTACAGAGTATTTGAGCACAGTTCCCTTTGCTATACAGCATGTCCTTGTTGGTTTTCTATTTTAAATATAGCAGCGTGTACATGTCAATCCCAAACTCCCAGTCTACTCCTCCCCCCAACCCTTCCCTCCTGGTAACCATGAATTCATTCTCTAAGTCTGTGAGTCTGCTGTTTTGAAACTAAGTTCACTTGTATATTTTTTTTAGATTCCACATATAAGCTATATCATATGATACTTGTCTTTCCCTGTCTGACTTAGTTCACTTAGTATGATAATCTCCAAGTCCATCTGTGTTGCTGCAAATGGCATTCTTTCATTCTTTTTAATGGCTAAGTAATATTCCATTGTATATATGTACCACATCTTCTTTATACATTCATCTGTCCAATTGGTACAGCCGCTATGGAGAACAGTATGGAGGTTCCTTAAGAAACTAAAAATACAGCTACCGTATGATCCAGCAATCCCACTCCTGGGCATATATCCATTGAAAAACATGGTTTGAAAGGATACATACACCCCAATGTTCATTGCAGTGCTGTTCACAATAGCCAAGACATGGAAACAACCTAAATGTCCAACCAATTGTACCTTTTTTTAAGCCATAATTGACATATAACATTATCTTAGTTCCAGGTGTACAACATAATGATTCAATGTTTATATATATTGCAAAATGACCACCACAGTAAGTCTACTTCATATCCATCAACATAGTTACAGATTTGGTATTTTTGTGATGAGAATATTTAAGGTTTATTCTCTTAGCAACTTTCAAATATGCAATACAGTATTATTAACTATGGTCACCATGCTGTATATTACATCCCCATGACTTACTTATTTTATAACTGGAAGTTTGTACCTTTTGACCCTTTCTACCCATTGTAATCTTAATTGGGGAATGGAAGGCATCTGAATATCTTAAATCATTTCAGGTGTTCCTTTTTTTTAAAACATATTTATTGGAGTATAATTGCTTTACAATGGTGTGTTAGTTTCTGCTGTACAACAAAGTGAATCAGCTATACATATACATATATCCCTATATGCCCTCCCTCTTGCATCTCCCTTCCACCCTCCCTATCCCACCCCTCTAGGTGGTCACAAAGCACCAAGCTGATCTCCCTGTGCTATGTGGCTGCTTCCCACTAGCTATCTGTTTTACATTTGGTAGTGTATATATGTCCATGCCACTCTCTCACTTCATCCCAGCTTACCCTTCCCCCTCCCCATGTCCTCAAGTCCATTCTCTATGTCTGCATCTTTATTCCTATCCTGCCCCTAAGTTCTTCAGAACCATTTTTTTTTCTTTTTTAGATTCCATGTATGTGTGTTAGCATACGGTATTTGTTTTCCTCTTTCTGACTTATTTCACTCTGTATGACAGACTCTAGGTCCATCCACCTCACTACGAATAACTCAATTTTGTTTCTTTTATGGCCGAGTAATATTCCATTGTATATATGTGCCACATCTTCTTTATCCATTCATCTGTCGATGGACACTTAGGTTGCTTCCAAGTCCTGGCTATTGTAAATAGAGCTAAAATGAACATTGTGGTACATGACTCTTTTTGAATTATGGTTTTCTCAGGGTATATGCCTAGTTGTGGGATTGCTGGGTCGTATGGTAGTTCTATTTTTAGTTTTTTAAGGAACCTCCATACTGTTCTCCATAGTGGCTGTATCAATTTACATTCCCACCAACAGTGCAAGAGGGTTCCCTTTTCTCCACACCCTCTCCAGCATTTATTGTTTGCAGATTTTTTGATGATGGCCATTCTGACTGATGTGAGGTGATACCTCATTATAGTTTTGATTTGCATTTCTCTGATGATTAGTGATGTTGAGCATCCTTTCATGTGTTTGTTGGCAATCTGTATATCTTCTTTGGAGAAATGTCTATTTAGGTCATCTGCCCATTTTTAGATTGGGTTGTTTGTTTTTTTGATATTGAGCTGCATGAGCTGCTTGTAAATTTAGGAGGTTAATCCTTTGTCAGTTGCTTCATTTGCAAATATTTTCTCCCATTCTGAAGGTTGTCTTTTCGTCTTGTTTATGGTTTCCTTTAGTGTGCAAAAGCTTTTAAGTTTCATTAGTCCTGGTTGTTCATTTTTGTTTTTATTTCCATTTCTCTAGGAGGTGGGTCAAAAAAGATCTTGCTGTGATTTATGTCATAGAGCGTTCTGCCTATATTTTCCTCTAAGAATTTTAGAGTGTCTGGCCTTACATTTAGGTCTTTAATCCATTTTAATTTTTTTTTTTGTGTATGGTGTTAGGGAGTGTTCTAATTTCATTCTTTTACATGTGGCTGTCCAGTTTTCTCAGCACCACTTATTGAAGAGGCTGTCTTTTCTCCATTGTATGTTCTTGCCTCCTTTCTCAAAAGTAAGGTGACCATATGTGCGTGGATTTATCTCTGGGCTTTCTGTCCTGTTCCATTGACCTATATTTCTGTTTTTCTGCCAGTGCCATACTGTCTTGATTACTGTAGCTTTGTAGTATAGTCTGAAGTCAGGCAGCCTGATTCCTCCAGCTCCATTTTTCTTTCTCAAGATTGCTTTGGCTATTCAGGGTCTTTTGTGTTTCCATACAGATTGTGAAATTTTTTGTCCTATTTCAGGTGATTCTGATTCAAAATAAAGGTTGAAAATGAGCATTATAATATTTTTAATATTTTGAAGCCATTTAAATGACTTTGGCTTTTACTCTGAGATAGGAAGCCAGGGAAGGGTTGAGGACAGAAGAGTGACATGATCTGACTTACTTTTTCAAGGTTCATTTTAGGTGCTGTATAGAAAATAGGCAAGGGCTAGAAGCAGGGAGACCAGTGTGGAGGACACTGTAATCATCCAAGTGAGAAATGATGGTGGGTAGACCAGAGTGGTTATGGTGGAAGTGGTGAGAAGTGGTTGAATTTGAATATATTGTGAAGGTAGCTCTGACAAGATTTTCTAAAAGATTGAATGTGGGGTATGAAAAAAAGGGGTTAAAGATGAGTCCAATGTCTTTGACTTAAGTAATTGGAAGAATGAATTTTCCATTTATTGAGACTGAGAAAACTATGGGAAGAGCAGATTTAAAAAGCCAAATGAAAAACTGCCTTTGGCATGATAGTTAATATGAAGTGCTTCTTAATTATGCAGGCAAAGATGCCAAGAGAAATGCTGCAGATATGAGTTGGATGTTTAAGAGAAAGTTCTAGCTGGAGATAAATTTTTGGGGATGACTAGCATAGTGTTTGCCTTTTAAAGTTATAAGACTCCATGATATCACTACAGATGTGTGTGCATCTAGAGAAGACAGATTGCTAAACTTATCCCTGGGATAATTTGGTATTTAGAGGAGGGAGAGATAAAAAGGGTATAACAGAGTCAGGGAATGATCAACCAGTGAGGCAGGAGGAAAACAAGAGTGTTTTTTTTAGAAGCCAAGTGAAATAAGTGTTTCAAGGAATCTCAAATGAACAACTGTCAAATGATGCTCATGGAACAAGTATAATGAAGACTAAGAATTAATGATTTATTTGGTGACCAGTAGTCACTGGTGACCTTGACAAGAGCAGATCTGGTAGAGTGAAAGGAGAAGGAATTAAAATTAGATTGGAGAGAAAAAAAGAACAAGGAAAGAGGCAATGGAGATTATGAGAATAGGCACTTTGTAAAGGAGTTTTCTTCAAAGGAAATGCTGAAGAATGGGAGGGGTTCCTGGAGTGGGATATGAAGTTCAGGGAAACTTTTTATGAAGGAGGATATACAATGTCTGTATACTGATGGGATGGTATAGTAAGACGGGAAAACTCATCATGCAGGAGAGCGACAGGGAACTGCTGAGATCCAGTGCACAAGTGGAGGATTTGGATTTAGGAACATAATCCATCCATAGTAAGAGGAAAGAGTGTAGAGCATATGGACATACATTCAGATAGGTTGGAAGATATGGTGTTGGGAGCACATGGGAGTTCATTTTTGACTGCTTGTATTTACTCAAAGAAATGGGAACCAATGTCATCACCAAAATTTAAGAAGATAGAGATTCTGGAGATTTAAAGAAAGAGAAAGAAGGAATGGTTGTTCTGGAGAATGGGAGGAACAGTAGACTAGTGAAATGTAATGGGACTCCTAGACAAGACTAAAGACCCCTTTGCAACAGTGTTTATGACTAAATTGGGACCAATCAGTGTGATTGTGGGCGATTCTCTGGCCTCCCTATCTTCAGCTGCCTGAGAGTAAACATGGAGTCAAGAGAGCAGACTTCATCACAATTGATGTTTGCCAGATAAGCATGGTAGAAGACAGTGAGGTGGGAGAGTTAAGAGTATATGTAAAGAAATGATCTCTGTTATGAATCATGGAATCTGAGCTGTATAGGAAGACAGTTATAACACAAGGAAATTGAGGCTACCACAAGGGTGGCATGAGCAATGGACTTAGGTCTAGATGGAACTGAAGCATTGTTGGAGTCAGTGAGCCAGAAGGATGGGATTGGAAATAACATGAAGTTGGTTCTGAGATGACACATCTGAAATTGAGATGATGAGAATTCTGGCATTGGAGATGATGTGACATGAGAGTGGGTGGCCTGAGGTGGGAGGAAAGACACGATCTTTGGAGAAGAAGAAGCCAAGAGACTGAGAAGCCAAGTACTAGGAAAGAATGTCTATGTGAATAATCAAATCACCAAGAATAACCACAGAACTAGAATTTGAGGGTGACAGAGAGGCAAGTGATAAAATCTTCAAGCAAGTTTGGAGGAGTGACAGAATCAGCAGATGACTGCAGTAAGAGTGAGTAGCAGGTAGTAGAGTCTGATAACATGAGCTTCAAAGCTAGAGGACTTTAGAGACAAGGGTCCAGAATTGGTTCAAGGGGCAAGGAGGACACCTACCCTGATCCAGCCACAGTGATATGACTGTTGTAGAAGAGAAAAATAGCCACCACTTGAGAAGACCAAAGGCAATGTGGTATCCCCAGAGGAGAAGCAGGTTCCACTTAGCAAAAGAAAGTAAAAGGAAATTAAAAAAAAAAAAAACAGATTGAGGGTATAGGCAGGGTAACTGTATGTCCTGGTTTGGGACAGCCTTGATTTTGCCAGGTGTCCCACTCTCAAGATTATTCCCATCAAAACAGTAAATTGTATGATCTCCCTAAATATAAGGATCATGGTGATGATAGGGTTCCATAGATCAGAGTGGAAGAGTCTGGACAGTTGGAGAGGAATGGGAAAATTGGTCAAAACAAGGCAGTGTGCAGAATCAGATCAATACGTGATGGGGAGTGACCTGGAAGTCTTAGGTTTTTCATGATGATGGACACTCAGAGATCTAGAAACAATATGGACTTTAGGCTCTAGACAGATTGGCTAGTTGGTGAATGTAAGGTGACAGGAGGGGCGAGCATGTTGCCGGGGTCACAGTGACAATGGCAGGGTGGAGGCCTGACAAAGAGCAGTCTTACCAGGGGCGAAAGATTTGAGGGCATTACTTCCTACAGCTGAGGGACTCTGGGAGAGGTAGCATCTGACAAGTGAGAACCAAGTTCATAAAAGAAAAAGAAAGCTGCAAGTAGAAAACAAATTTCAACTGCAACTTAGTTTTACGTATAATAATTTTTAGTCTTATGTGCTTCAAACCCATGAACTACACTGGCCATATTCTCTTCTGGTTCTTCCTTTCCCCTTCCTCTTACAGCACTATAGCATCATTTGGCATTGAGTAAAAATGCCAGGGTAGATGACAATTCATGAGCCAGCAGCAGAGAGAGGGTAAGAGCTAACTTGAGCTTCAGTAAGTGACGTGGTAATATACTGACTAGGTGCATGACCTTAACACTGGGGTTAAGCCCTTATTATAGAAATGAATAATCAGACTGAATACAACTTGAGGGAGAAACAAGACAAAATACTAAACAGCTTGGGTCTATGAAAATGCCAAGAGTCCTGGGCTGTCATGCCATGGGGTTTGGAGATAGCAGTGCATTTGCTACATTTGCCCTTTTGCCAAATGATTCAAATAAATATGTGATTCACTTTAGCACTTCACCCTGCATCTGGGAGCTCAGATCCCACTGGCATATTTTCTGCTCTCCGGGAATCAGAGTTTTTAGGTCAGTGTCAGTTATCCCACAGTGAAAGAAGAGAACCGGTGAAAGAATGGGAAAATACATAGAGATCATTTCCAGCAGCCCTGCCAGTGCATTTCTGATGCCTGTGATTGTTTTTTTTTTTTTTAATTAGTATTATTTTTTAAAACTTATTTTTGTTTCTAATAATCTTCATGGATGTTTGAAATCAATTAGTCTTGATTAGATCTTTTCTCAAAGAGGAAAGGAGAAACCTAAAACCATGTACTTCTTAGGCAGTCCTAAGCATTTTAACTTGAGTTAGAATATGTCAGGTCTTACAGCACACAAAGCAAACTATAAATAAAGATTTTTTTCCTACATGCCCAGAAAAGAAATATATGTATAATTCTATAAATTAAAGTAAAAATAATAAAGCGGTGTCATATATATAAAGATGACACTACTTAACCCACCATTCACAGAGCGTGTACTTTAAAAATTGCTTTTTTTATATAGTGATTTAATCCATGATGAAAGCTAGACCTGCTCCAATTCTTCTTTTAATTAGTTACATCTGATTCCAATTCATCTATTCATTCATTCATTCCTTTAATCTACAAACACTTATTCAGTGGCTAATAAGTACCAGAAACTATGTATCTTAGGTACAGAGGATGCAGAGATGGATTAGTTTAGTGAGGATGGGGCAGTAAAATGCAGAATAGCAGCTACCCCACAGAGAGATATACAAGGTATTATGAGGACACAGAGAAAGGGAACCTAGTGTAGCCTGGGGGATGAGGCTTGTTCAGATCACAAAGGCTTCCGAAAGGAGTAATGTCAAACTTAGAACAAGCAGGATTTAATTAAGTAAAGGAGAGAGAGGAAGAAGTAGGATACGGAGGAGAGAGCCTGAACAAAAGCATGGAGGTGAGCAGAATAGTGTACGTGCAGAAAACAAAAAGCAATTACAGTTAGATATAAGGTGCTTGTATTAGGGTTTTCTGGAGAAATAGGACCAATAAGATAGCTATAGATATAGATACAGATATATCGATATATCCCTATATATAATTATATCCTATATATAGTTTTATGTATAATGATAAATATCTGTATCCATATATGTTTTGTTGTTTTTTTGCGGCATGCGGGCCCGTTACTGTTGTGGCCTCTCCCGTTGCGGAGCACAGGCTCCGGACGCGCAGGCTCAGCGGCCATGGCTCACGGGCCCAGCCCCTCTGCGTCATGTGAGATCTTCCCGGACCAGGGCATGAACCCGTGTCCCCTGCATCGGCAGGCGGACTCCCAACCACTGCGCCACCAGGGAAGCCCGGCCATATATGTTTTATATACATACATATGCATGTGTGTGTATATATGTTTAGTGTGTGTATATACATACAGACACACATAAAATGAGATTTATTATAAGAAATTGGCTCATGAGATTACAGAGGCCGAGAAGTCCCAGGATCTGCTGTCTATAAGCTGGAGACTGAGGAAAGCCAATTATGTAAATTTCAGCCTGAGTGCAAAGGCCTGAGAACTAAGGAGTGCTGATGGTATAAATCCCGGTCCATGGGCAGGAGCAGACTGATGTCTTGGCTCAAGTAGTCAAGCCAAAAGAGAGAATTCAACCTTCTTCTACGTGTTGGTTCTCTTCTGGCCTTCAGTAGGTTAGGTAGTGCCCACCCACCTTGGGGAAGACAATCTGCCTTACTTAGTCCACCAATTCTCAGACACGCTCAGAAATAATGTTTTACCAGATATCTGGGCATTCTGCGGCCCAGTCAATTTGACACAGAAAATTAACCAACACAGAGCTACAATAAAGTGAAGGGAGGTGATAGGAGGCACAGTCTGTGCTATGGATCAAAGGCATCCACTGGACCATATATCATCTGAACCTGCTAATTGGATGTTAATTGTATAGTTTTAGCTAAATGAGCAAAAAGGTGTGAAAAGCATTACTAAAAATATTTGAAAAGAAATGTCTGGGTCGAAAAGCAGATATAGTCACCTTGGGCCTCAGTTTTCTTCCTTATCTTTAAAACTGTGAAAATGGAATGATGAGTTCTGAGGTTTCTTCTGGAGCTAATATTCAATGAGTCTTTGGACCCTGATTTCGAACTGTTTAGAAGCCACGTGAGAGAAGTGTGCCTCCCAGGAAATGGCAGAGGCCCCTAGTGGGAGCCTCAGCTGTCAGTCCTGATTTAACACATCCTTGTTCTCAAGCCAAAATATCCTACAAAAGAATTCCAACTTTATAGTTCCCCAGGATGAAAACAAATGAATAGGTGCATCTTTGTTTCCTGGTGGTTCCATTATGTTCAGAAACTTCTTTATCCAACAAATAGTTTAAATGGCCCTTTGCCTTGGTTTAGTTCTTACCCTCAAAGTTACTTCCCAAACTGGAATGTGCATATACATTGTAAAAAATTCTGTTGGAAAAATGCCAAAAAGTAAAAATTATAATTCTGCCATAAATATAAAATTAGCCCATTCCACCCATCCAATTTTACCCTCAGTTAACCTTCATTAATAGCAGGCTGATCATCTTCGAGACTTTCTTCTGCACATAGGCACACATGTGCATGCAGTTTTTTATTTTGTTTCCATTTTGACTTTTTAAAAAATGAAATGTTCTCTTGCCTTTGTCTTTTTCAATTTTTGTCATAAACGTCTTTCAGGTTAGCATATATATATTAGAACATACAATATATAATTTTAAAACCTTCAAAATATTCCATGAACTACTATCATTTATCAAATCATTGCCCTTGATAAACACTTTTAATGTTTTGTACATTTTCTCCCAAAAGCAGCTATGATGAACATTTATTTATATATATGTATTTTTTTTAATAAATATAGTCATAAAAGTGGGATTCTGGGTTAGAGCATGTGCATTTACAAATTTAATTACTACTTTCAAAGTAGTCTCTAAAAATGTACCAATTTCTACAGAAGAGAGAGCTGTGTTTTCCCACTTTCTTGCCTGAGTTGCCAGAATGAAATTACATTACTCTCTTATTTTTTCATTTTTGCCAAAGTGATGAGTAGAAACTAATTTATTTTTATTTTTGGTTTTCTGATTCATAAGGTTGAACATTTTTTCAGATGTGTATTAGCTTTTGTAAGTCCTCTATATATTGCTAAGTTATTTCTTTTGCTCCTTTTTCTATTGACTTAATTGTTGTTATCAACTTTAAAAAATATTGATGATAGCACTTTGTCTTTTTTGTTACTCTGCCTTTAACCCTTCAGGCTTTTCTATTCCAATCCATGCTCGCATCTGCATTTACACTGTCAGTTAAGCAGATGTACTGGCAAGCAAACAGTTTAGTTAGATCCTAATATAAATCCGCATGCCCAGTGTACACTTCATAAGACAGCATTTCTTTTGCCAGGCAGCACTTTCAAAGAGCAGCATTTACTTCTTGAAAAATGGGAAAAGCTAAATGGTTTTATAAGTATGCCTCTGAGCTGTCCACTGTTTGCAATCTTTCTCTTTACCCCTAAGACTACTAATATTATATAAATAAGAATTTTATAAAACTTTGTTTCCTGGTGAAAGATATATACTGAGAAGGCTCAAAATTTTTGAAATGTTTTTCTATGGACATTTTTAATTAAGATACTTGACGTTCATGCCTGTATATTTGTTTCCATTAAATTAAGCTGTAGACCTTAACACATACTTTGAATTTTTAGTTTTTTTATGAAACCCGCCTTTCCTCAGTAGGAAATTAGGAGCCTATGTAAGCTTCATTTGCATTCTTGTGGGTCCTAGCCCCTAGGTGTCCTTTCATATCCTGAAAGTCTTCTCCTCTCACTCTTACTAATGTGTTCAGTGTTCCCCTATGATTTTCTCCTTTTCAACTGCTGAATTCGCTTCTCCTACTAAGGCATAAATGCCATGATTACTAGCTTATCATTCTTGCTTTTATGTTTCTCAGATTAATTGTCATCTTGGGTACTAAAGCTTCTGATTACAAATTCCTCATTTCTTGTTAAATATCCATAACTCTATTATTTTCCTTATTTAAATCAATAACGTTTTGCAAAATCCTTTAGGGCTCTGTCATCTGGTACCAACTCTGCCTGGGAAATAATAAAACAAAATTTCAGTGCCTTGATAGTATTTTGGGGCAATAAATACGATACAATATAAAACGATACTTATGTTTGGTAGAAAATAACCTGTGATTTCAATTTTCCCTTTATTTCTTCTATTACAAATAATATGAAACAATGGAATCCAAAAGTGAAAAACAGGTTTTAGAAAACATAAGTAAGGATAGATTATGTCATAAGGAATTGATTTGTGATATAATCTGAACATATCATAATAATAGTTTCCATATTTAACATTCAATATATACATCTGATTGAAATTTAAATTTTTATTTATTTTAAATTGTGGTAAAATACATGTAACATAAAATTTACCATCTTAATCATTTTAAAAGTAGAGTTTAATAGAATTAAATCACATTTTTATACATGTGTCACCACCATCCATCCCAAGAACTGTTTTCATTTTGCAGAACTAAAATTCTGTAACCATTCAACAAATACTCCTCATTCCCCTCTTCCCCAGACCCTGGAAAGCACCATTCTGCTTTCTGCCTTTATGAATTTGACTACTTTAGGAACCTCATATAAGTAGAATCATACAGAATTTGTCCTTTTGTGACTGACTTACTTCACTTAATATAATGTCCTCAGGGTTCATCCTGGTTTTTGAGCACATGTCAGAATGTTTCTCCTGTTTAAGGCTGAGTGATATTTTATTGTATGTGTATACCATATTTTGCTCATCTGTTCATTCATTTAAAGGCACTTGGGTTTCTTCATCTTCTGTCTATTTTGAATAATACTGCAGTGAACATGGTGGTACAAATATATTTGAGTCCCATCTTTCCATTAAGTATATCTCCAGAAGTAGGATTTCTGGATCATATGGTAACTCTATTTTTAATGTTTTGAGGAACCGCATACTGATTTTCGTAGTGACTGTACCGTTGTACATTCCCACCAGTGGTGCACAAGGTCTCCACATCTTCACCGTCACTTATTCTGATTTTTCTTTTTAGTAGCCATCCTAATGGGTATAAGAAGGAACATATAAATGTATGTTCTATTTTAATATTTATTTTTAAGAAGTACTGTTTTTGGCTAACAAACTTGAATCACTGTAATCTCTATCATTTACTGCGGTAGAAATTAGACGGTGCTGGGTAATCATACAACGCCCAGCGTTCATGAGAGGTAAAACTCAATCCAACTCACAAAAATGGCTCACACCCAGCAGTGATTCTCAGGACAGAGGAGACCAGTAACCTAACAACCTGCCTCCAGCAAGTGAGGCAAATCAGAGGCAGGTATAGTTCAACAAAACAAAACAAAAGCAAAACCCATCCTATTCTGACACACCCAATTGAGAACTTCTGGTTTTCCTACACTCTCTGGGAATTACCCATTTCCCATTGTTATCTCCAGAATTCATCACAGATCTGTCAGTTTAATCATTTTACTTTATAGATGAGAAAATTATACCTAAAAAGCTTAAGTGATTTACCTAAGGCCACACAGCTAATTAATGTCAAGATTTATGACTACAGCCCACATCTCTTAACTCCTGGTCATTTTTGTTCTTTCTTCCACAGTAATAGAACTTTAGTCTCTAATGTCCTCCCAAAGCTCATTAAAATTCACATCACAATTTGAGTGGTTCTCAAAGTTTAGAAAGCACTAAGAATTACTGAGGGAGGCTGCACAAAAGGCTTATTTCCAAACTCTAAACTCAGATATTAAGATTCACTGGGTCTGGGATGAGACCAAAAGAATTAAATTTTTAACAAGCAATCCAAGTGTTTTGATTGTTCACAGATTATCTTCTGAGAATCACTTTTTGGACATTATTTAAAAGCCTGTGTTCTTGGGCCATTGATCCACAAGTCTGGAGACCTGCAGCTTCAACACCACCTGGGAATTTGTGAGAAATATAAATTCTTAGACCACTCCAGAATTACCTAATCAGTGACTCTTGGGGTTAAGCTGGGAAATTGTATACTAACAAGCTCCTTGGGTGATTCGGGTGCAACTAGAGAACCATGGCCTATGCTCTACTTTAGCCTAGGCAAGCTACTCACTTTATTCTCACTTTATTTATTGCATTCCAACCAGAGGATTTAAGTATCCAGAGCTTCAGGTACATCTAGGTAATCTGAAATCTTTTATCACCTTAATTAATACTACTTGGCTTTTTTAAGTGTGTACACGGTTTTCATGAATGTTTCAACACTAAGGAACAAAACCTTCACTATCTTTACTCCTTACGTGCAATTAATCAGGAAGTAGAGGTTAAATGAGGAGCACATCAAGTGGCAAATGTTGCTTCTCCTCTTGTGACAGCATTTACTTTTTAGGAACACGACAACACTTATCTGCTTGCTGTACATCTCTATCTCATGCCCTGCCAGTGGCTCTACCAGCCATACGTCTAACACTGAACTGATTATCTTTCTCTGCAAGTTGATGCTTATCTTTCTGTATTCTTTATTTCTATTAAAAGCACCAACACCCTCCCTGTCATCCAGCCTGGAAACTGAGGAGTCATTTTCATTGCTTTCATCTTTCTTCCCAGAACCAATTAATTGCTTTATCAGTTCAACATCTTTCCCATTTATCCCTCCTTTCCCTTGCTGCTTCCAATTTAGTAATTCATGTCATTATTGCTACCCTCCTGGACTCTACAAATAGCTGACTGTTCGGCCCCCTCCCGGCAGTTAATCTTCCCTCAGCGCAGTTCTGATAGTGATCCATCTTTGCTCAGAAGCGTTTGTGTTCCACTTTATCTCTGGTGCAATTTGTTTATCCTGACATTCAAAGGTCTCTACAATTTGGCATTATCCTTCCTTTCAATCTTCATTTATTCATTTTTTCCATTCAAAAAATATTTATTGAACACCTATTCTGTACTGAACATTTATCTAAGTATCATCTTTTCTCTATCATATGCCTTATGTTCCTATTAAACTAAGTTACTGGCTTTCTTTTAAATGCCTCAATATTCTTACATATCAAGTGTTGTTCATTTCTTTCCTCTCGTTAGGAGCCCCTCCTCACATTGCCTTCTTTTCCTGTCCTTCGGCTGTTCATTTCCAAGGTCTATCTCAGCCGTTACTAAAAGTCTTTCCTGATTCTCTTGCCTAGAATATTTTCTTTCTCCATTAAGCTCTCAATAATTTTTCTATCCCCACATATGATTTCTTCCTAATATTATGATGGTCTGTGTCTCTCCTTCTAGATGGTGTACTTCTTTGGCTCAGGATTCATACTTGATTCATCCATTTATCCCCATGTCTCTTTAGGGATAACTCAAATACAAAAGTTCTGTAAATCTTTAATGAATTAAATAGCTGAGTTTCAAGCTTCATTTTTGATCTTTGTTTCCAACTTGAATAACTAAAGTCTTCTTTTGTAGTAATCAATCTTGTATTACTCATGAATTCAGACCCCCAAATTTGTAAGCCTTGGTCCTCAGAGAGAGTTCCTAAAGAGACTAGATATTTTTGTATTTTTATTATATTCTGGATGGTACAACTTACTCATTTTCTTAAAAAAGCTCTCAGTAAAATAATTTGTCTTATAAATAGAAGAGGTCTCCACTTCTCAACCTAATTTAAATTAACTGTCTCATTATGTGTGTTTGTTTAACTGAGACTTGTTACTTTGACCAGAGAAGTCTGACATGTGGAATTTCCTGTATTTAGGCTGGTAAAAGGACCAGTTGTATGTACTTGTTTTATACTCTTGCCTAGAAGGCTGAGAAGCAAAGCAGGAAGGACAGCACAGTGCCAGGCTAGGGTCAGGCAAGTTTGGCACTCACTTCAGGTGCATAATTTAAGGGGAAGGGATGCCAAAAAACCCTCAGTAATCACAATATATAGACATGGTTCCACATGGCACTGGCAGATCCAGTCTTCATGTACATTTTTGATATTTTGTTCAGCATGGATTTTTAAATTAATTTTCTTTTTTATAAATATTGCATTAAAATATTATTTATTTTAATTACGGAATTTGATGGTCCCTTAAATTTTGTGCTCAAGCAAAAATGCTTTACTCACCTCAACATAATCTATGCCCTGAGAAGGAAACAGAAAACAAGATAGGAAAGAGAGGCATGAAGGCAGACAGAGACTTTTTTGAATACTCTTCATCTTTAAATTTAAAATATGATATTAGATTGATAACAGATATACAAAAACAAGTATGATGGAAGATTCTGCCAATATTGGCATAAATCAATGATGTATGCTTGTATATATACTATATACAGATGTAATTGTAACCAGATTGCATAGTTTATACCTGAACATTACAATATAATGTAATCATTGGATCAGTCCAGGAAGGTTGATTCTGAATTCTCTTTACATTGTCCATACTCATGCTTATTTTTTTCCTTGTTAGAATTAGTTACAAATTTGGGGAGTTTTAGGAGAATTTACTTGTTAATCTCTGACAATTTCTAAACCATGCTTTATTAAATACTTCTTTAAAAGTCCAAGATAACATATTAGACTTAAGCTTATGTTATTTGGGCTTTAGAGATAGATGGGGGGGTTTCAGTCTGAGATTCCCCACTACCTAGCCACGAGGTCTAGTAACAATCCTGCGAAATTACCAGGTACATTTCCCTATATGTGGCACATAATTTGTAACTCAGCCTATCGGGGGAATATATAAGCTAAAATACGGAAAAAATGAAAAAGAACTCAGAATCAATATATTTGGGCTAATTCAATGAATAGATATATTTTAAAACCCTGAGCTTCAGTTTTTCACCTGTAAAAAAAATAAAGGCTGTGTAGTGGGAAAATACAAAGTTTATTTTTAAAGAACATAGGGGACTGCCTGGGAAAGAGTAGATATGCAAGAATTACCACTTTCCATTTCCTTGACAATAAAGCCCATGATACGCCTTTGTTTGCTGATTCTTACCTTGTATGTTAAGCTTGAGGGCCCCATCTGCCCAGCAATAGGTAAATATGATGGAAAATTCCTGCCTCAAACTATATCATGATCAGAAATTTATTGCATTTAGTATTTTTGTGTATTTAACTCTGCGTACAAAATATTTAGCCTATAGGAAATTTATAAATTACAGTCAAGTGAAATATTGCACTCCAGTTATGAAGCACAAGAAGTTTTTATTGGTTTTTCAGCTCAAAACATCAATATTCTTCTTCACCATATTAACACATAAAGGGTACTCAGCTTTATGTGATTCTAGCAGATAGTCTTACTTATCATTTCTCCATTTGGGATTTTGAATTAAATAATTATATGCAAATTTAGAGAAATTCCTTTTCCATGTTAGGGGGCTCTAATTAAGTTTGTCAATCTAGTTGCTTTTGGAAATTTCTCCACATATTATACATAAAACTGAGAGGGGACCTTCAAGATGGCAGAGGAGTAAGATGTGGAGATCACCTTCCTCCCCACAAATACATCAGAAATACATCTTCCTCCCCACAAATACATCTGTAGGAACAACTCCTACAGAACACCTACTGAACGCTGGCAGAAGACCTCAGACTTCCCAAAAGGCAAGAAACTCCCCACATGCCTGGCCGTGTGGCTGACAGGGGTCTTGGTGCTCGAGCCAGGTGTCAGGCCTGATCCTCTGAGATGGGAGAGACAAGTTCAGGACACTGGACCACCAGAGACCTCCCAGCCCCATGTAATATCAATCAGCGAGAGCACTGCCAGAAATCTCCATCTCAACACTAAGACCCAGCTCCACTCAACAACCATCAAGCTCCAGTGCTGGACACACATGCCAAACAACTAGTAAAAGAGGAACGCAACCCCACCCATTAGCAGAGAGGCTGCCTAAAATCGCAATAAGTTCACAGACACCCCAAAACACACCACTGGACACAGTCCTGCCCACCAGAAAGGCAATATCGAGCATCATCCACCAGAACACAGACACCAATCCCCTCCCAGGAAGGCAACACAACCCACTGAACCAACCTTATCCACTGGAGGCAGACACCAAAAACAATGGAAACTACGAACCTTCAGCCTGCAAAAAGGAGACCCCAAGCACATTAAGTTAAGCAAAATGAGAAGCCAGAGAAATACTCAGCAGATGAAGGAGAAAGGTAAAAACCCACCAGAACAAACAAATGAAGAGGAAATAGGCAGTCTACCTGAAAAAGAATTCAGAGTAATGATAGTAAAGAGGATCCAAAATCCTGGAAATAGAATGGAGAAAATACAAGAAACGTTTAACAAGGACCTAGAAGAACTAAAGAGCAAACAAACAATGATGAACAACACAATAAATGAAATTAAAAATTCTCTAGAAGGGATCAATAGCAGAATAACTGAGGCAGAAGAAGGGATAAGTGATCTGGAAGATAAGATAGTGGAAATACCTACCACAGAGCAGAATAAAGAAAAAAGAATGAAATGAATTGAGGACAGTCCCAGAGACCTCTGGGAAAGCATTAAACACACCAACATTTGAATTATATGGGTCCCAGAAGAAGAAGAGAAAAAGAAAGGGACTGAGAAAATATTTGAAGAGATTATAGTTGAAAACTTCCCTAATATGGAAAGGAGATAGTTAATCAAGTCCAGGAAGCATACAGAATCCCATACAGGATAAATCCAAGGAGAAACATGCCAAGACACATATTAATCAAACTGTCAAAAATTAAATGCAAAGACAAAATATTAAAAGCAGCAAGGGAAAAACAACAAATAACACACAAGGGAATCCCCATAAGGTTAACAGCTGATCTTTCAGCAGAAACTCTGCCAGCCAGAAGGGACTGGCAGGACATATTTAAAGTGATGAAGGAGAAAAACCTACAACCAAGATTACTCTACCCAGCAAGGATCTCATTCAGATTCGACAGAGAAATTAAAACCTTTACAGACAAGCAAAAGCTGAGAGAGTTCAGCACCACCAAACCAGCTTTACAACAAATGCTAAAGGAACTTCTCTAGACAGGAAACACAAGAGAAGGAAAAGACCTACAATAACAAACCCAAAACAATTAAGATAATGGTAATAGGAACATACATGTCGATAATTAACTTAAATGTAAATGGATTACATGCCCCAACCAAAAGACATAGACTGGCTGAATGAAGGCAAAAACAAGACCCGTATATATGCTGTCTACAGAGACCCACTTCAGACCTAGGGACACATACAGACTGAAAGTGAGGGGATGGAAAAAGATATTTCATGCAAATGGAAATCAAAAGAAAGCTGGAATAGCAATTCTCATATCAGACAGAATAGACTTTAAAACAAAGACTATTACAAGAGACAAAGAAGGACTCTACATAATGATCAAGGGATCAATCCAAGAAGAAGATATAACAATTGAAAATATTTATGCACCCAACATAGGAGCACCCCAATACATAAGGCAAATACTAACAGCCATAAAAGGGGAAATGGACAATCATAGTAGGGGACTTTAACACCACTCTTTTACCAATGGACAGATCAACCAAAATGAAAATAAAGAAGGAAACCCGAACTTTAAATGACACGTTAAACAAGATGGACTTAATTGATATTTATAAGACATTCCATCCAAAAACAACAGAATACACTTTCTTCTCAGGTGCTCGTGGAACATTCTCCAGGATAGATCATATCTTGGGTCACAAATCAAGCCTTGGAAAATTTAAGAAAAGTGAAATCGTATCAAGTACCTTTTCTGACCACGACGCTGAGACTAGATATCAAGTACAGGGAAAAAATGGTAAAAAATAGAAACACATGGAGGCTAAACAATATGCTACTAAATAACCAAGAGATGACTGAAGAAATCAGCGAGGAAATCAAAAAACGCCTAGAAACAAATGACAGTGAAAACACGACGACCCGAAACCTATAGGATGCAGCAAAAGCAGTTCTAAGAGGGAAGTTTATAACAATGCAATCCTTCCTCAAGAAACAAGAAACATCTCAAATAAACAACCTAACCTTACACCTAAAGCAGTTAGAGAAAGAAGAACGAAAAAACCCACAAAGTTAGCAGAAGAAAAGAAATCATAAAGATCAGATCAGAAATAAATGAAAAAGAAATGAAGAAAACGATAGCAAAGATCAAAACTAATAGCTGCTTCTTTGAGAAGATAAACAAAATTGATAAACCGTTAGCCAGGCTCATCAAGAAGAAAAGGGAGAAGACTCAAATTAACAGAATTAGAAATGAAAAAGGAGAAGTAACAATGGACCCTTCAGAAGTACAAAGGATTACTACAAGCAACTACCGATAAAATGGACAACAGGGAAGAAATGGACAAATTCTCAGAAAAGCATAAACTTCCGAGACCAAACCAGGAAGAAATAGAAAATATAGACCAATCACAAGCACTGAAATTGAAACTGTGTTTAAAAATCTTCCAACAAACAAAAGCCCAGGACCAGATAGCTTCACAGGCGAATTCTATCAAACATTTAGAGAAGAGCTAACACCTATCCTTCTCAAACTCCTCCACAAAACTGCAGAGGGAGGAACACTCCCAAACTCATTCTATGAGGCCACCATCACCCTGATACCAAAACCAGACAAAGATGTCACAATAAAAGAAAACAATATGCCAATATCACTGATGAATATAGATGCAAAAATCCTTAATGAAATACTAGCAACCAGAATCCAACAGTACATTAAAAGGATCATACACCATGATCAAGTGGGGTTTATCCCAGGGATGCAAGGATTCTTCAATACTTGCAAATGAATCAATGTGATACACTATGTTAACAACTTGAGGATTAAAACCATATGATCATCTCAATAGATGCAGAAAAAGCTTGTGACAAAATACAACACCCATATATGACAAAAACTCTCCAGAAAGTAGGCATTGAGGGAACTTACCTCAACATAATAAAGGCCATATATGACAAACCCACAGCCAACATCGTTCTCAATGGGGAAAAACTGAAACCGTTTCCACTAAGATCAGGAACAAGACAAGGTTGCCCACTCTCACCACTATTATTCAACACAGTTTTGGAAGTTTTAGACACAGCAATCAGAGAGAAAAACAAATAAAAGGAATCCAAATCAGAAAAGAAGGAGTAAAACTGTCAGTGTTTGCAGATGACATGACACTATACATAGCAAATCCTAAAGATCACCAGAAAACTACTAGAGCTAATCAATGAATTTGGTAAAGCAGCAGGATACAAAATAAATGCACAGAAATCTCTTGCATTTCTATACACTAATGATGAAAAATCTGAAAGAGAAATTAAGGAAACAATCCCATTTACCATTGCAACAAAAAGAATAAAATATGTAGGAATAAACCTACCTAAGGAGACAAAAGACCTGTATGCAGAAAATTATAAGACACTGTTGAAAGAAATTAAAGATGATAAACAGATGGAGAGATATACCATGTTCTTGGATTGGAAGAATGACATTGTGAAAATGACTATACTACCCAAAGCAATCTACAGATTCAGTGCAATCCCTTTCAAAATACCAATGACATTTTTCACACAACTAGAACAAAAAGTTCCACAATTTGTATGGAAACACAAGAGACCCCGAATAGCCAAAGCAATCTTGAGAAAGAAAAACAGAGCTGGAAAAATCAGGCTCCCTGACTTCAGACTATACTACAAAGCTACAGTAATCAAGACACTCCCGTACTGGCACAAAAACAGTAATATAGATCAATGGAACAGAATAGAAAACCCAGAGATAAACCCACGCACATATGGTCACCTTATCTTTGATAAAGGAGACAAGAATATACAATGGAGAAAAGACAGCCTCTTCAATAAGTGGTGCTGGGAAAACTGGACAGCTACATGTAAACAAATGAAATTAGAACACTCCCTAACACCATACACAAAATTAAGCTCTAAATGAATTAAAGACCTAAATGTAAGGCCAGACACTATAAAACTCTTAGAGGAAAAGGTAGGCAGAACGCTCTATGACATAAATAACAGCGAGATCCTTTTTGACCCACCTCATAGAAAAATGGACATAAAAACAACAATAAACAAATGGGACCTAATGAAACTTAAAAGCTTTTGCACAGCAAAGGAAACCATAAACAAGACCAAAAGGAAACCCTCAGAATGGGAGAAAATATTTGGAAATGAAGCAACTGACAAAGGATTAATCTCCAAAATTTACAAACAGCTCATGCAGCTCAATATCAAAAAAACTAACAACCCAATCCAAAAATGGGCAGAAGACCTAAATAGACATTTCTCCAAAGAAGATATACAGATTGCCAACAAACACATGAAAGGATGCTCAATATCACTAATCATTAGAGAAATGCAAATCAAAACTACAGTGAGGTATCACCTCACACCAGTCAGAATGGCCATCATCAAAAAATCTAGAAACAATAAATGCTGGAGAGGGTGTGGAGAAAAGGAAATCCTCTTGCACTGTTGGTGGGAGTGTAAATTGATACAGCCACTATGGAGAACAGTATGGAAGTTCCTTAAAAAGCTAAAACACCAGTAATGCTGAATCATAACATAGCATGACTCAAAATTGTACTTAACTCGGGACTTGGGTTAAAAACTAAATCTTTAAATTTTAAATATTAAATTTAAAAATTTAATTTTAAATATTTAATTTTAAATATTAAAGTTAATAAACTTTTAAAATTTAAAACTTTTAAATATTAACTTTAAAAAATTAACTAAAATAAGTAAATAAAGTTTTAGTTTTAGTTTAGTTTTTAAAAGTAAAACACCAGTTTAGTTTTAAAACTAAAACACCAGTAATGCCGAATCATAACATAGCATGACTCAAAATTGTACTTAACTCAGGACTCCCCACCATTCTGATTTCTCACTGAGAAAACATTATGTACAATAGTTATGGGAGAGCTTAACAGACATCATATCATATGAACATCCTGGGAATATCACATTTTCCTTGTCTGAGCCAGAGGAATACTTCGCATATTACTCCAGGTTGCTGTTCAGGCTCAAATGTCTCCTCCATTCTGCCCAACCTGAGTCACTACCTCTCATTTAACCTTCTTTAATTTCCTTCAGTTTATTTACTGCTATGAAGTTAATTTATTTTTTGGGTAACTTCAGATTATCTGTCTCCTCTCACTAGCCTGGGGCAGGGGTTTCAGGGACCTTGTCTGTCTCCTCTGTTGTGTTCATTACTGTGTTTCTAGCACCTAGAATAATGCCTAGCAGCACTCAACAAATGTTTATTGAGTGAAATATTGTACCATCCTGGATTCAGACCTTGATGACTCATCAGTTCTGAGCCCCAGCAAGAGAACCTTTTCTCCTTTGTTTAAGTAATTCTTCTCTTCGATTCTGCTGCAAGACAAAGCAAATGTGGAACAAATTACTGAAGGTACCAATAACTACAGCAAGTAGCCACCATTCTGACAGTGTTGATAAAATATATAGGCTTAGTTGCCTGTATTTACGATGTACCCATATAATAGAATAAGAAAGTTCACTCCCATTGTTTCTACCTTTCCCCACCAGAAGGAAAAAGAGAGGAAAGGAACAGAGAATGGGTGGGGTCAGGAAGTCAATGAGATAGGGGTAGTCACGATTTCTTTTGGCTTCATTTTCCCCGAAGGAAGATGCTAAAAGAAGTGTGAGGGTTGGTGGCCCTCCACGAGGAGGTGGGCCTGGTTGGAATGCTCAGAACTCAGGGGGAGCTCAGGGCATCCTAAGCCTCTACCGTCTATTCAAAGCAGTGAGAAAGCAGAAAGACCTTATATTCTTCCTCCACTGTCCTGTCCCAACTAGTCTCCTGGCATAACTGAAATCCTCCAGCATCTACTCCTTTCCTAGGACTAATGGCCTTAGCCATATTGCTTTCTGACATCACACTTGCACAGCTGCAGAAACTTAGAGGTTCTCAGTGCCATCACTCAGATGACAACCATCCGGAGGTGCTGCACACGCATTTCTGCAATTTACTTCACGCCTTGAGGTTGGGCATTTGCCAAAACTCAAGCGGCCCCCTCATAACGGGTTCTTAATTCTCACTGTATCCCTTCCCTGGATCCCCTTCTGGAAACTGGAAAGAAGGGATATTATCTTAATGAAGTGAAAAACACACTACTTTTACTAGCAACATTTCCTAGAGATCACATTGTATTTGGATGCTATACATCTGTAATTATAAGATTTTCAACTCTCAGATAGTAGTTTCAACACTACTTTTACTACCAACATTTCCTAGAGATCGCACTGTATTTGGATGCTATATATCTGTGATTATAAGATTTTCAACTCTCAGGTAGTTGGGGGGGCAAAGTCATATCTGTAGCCTTTGATGGAAGGAGAGAGGAAGGAGAGAAGAAAATAAACCTAAAAACTCTATTGTCACGTTTAATAAAAACAGTTTTAAAAACTGACTTATTTTTATCTGAGATACAAACAGAGGCAAAAAGCCTTAGATGGTTGATAAACATTTGAAGTATTTTTCAGTTATCTCACTGATTGTATTACACATTATTCACAAAGCCCTGAAGAAACAAGGGAAAAAACATATTATCCAAGGTACCAGTGTAAACTAGGTTGTCGGCATGAGTGAATGAAAATAAAATTGCTGAAAATATTTGTTTATTCAGTTTCATCCAGTTGACAATAAAATGGAATATATTAATGTCTCAGTAGACAGTAATTTCAGCTTGTGAATATATCAAGTGGACTGGGAATAAGAGAGAGAGCTAGAGCGAGAGGGTGAGAGTGAGGAAGGGAGAGAGAAAGGAGAGGCACCCCAAGGAACACAGGGAGCCTGGAAATAGGGCGGTGCAGCATTCTGAAGTCTCAGCATCTGGACTGACATGGCTATTGGGTGCCCTTGAAACAGGCAGCATTTTATTACCAGGAGGACAAGTTTTGTAGATGCTGTAACAAGAGCCAAACCACAGAAACACAATCAATATAAGAGCTATAAGCTTGCCTTTTAAATTCTTCAGCAATTATCATTAGACTCTCATCTACTGACTTCTACATATCTACACTCTGGTTTATTATTTTTATAACCCTCTATATTACACCAAATTCTATTATGATGTTTTCATGCTTGACACATTTCAGAGGAAATTAGATATAGATTGCCTGACTTCTAAGACTAGCTCTCCCAGTGATTCGCTCTGTAACCATTGGGGACATAGTATTTCTGTTTTCATTTCCTCATCTGTAAAATCAATACTTGTTCTCAAATATTATGGGGTGTATGAAAGATGATATAAAACTCTTTTGTACTCTTTGAGAGATAATTTGTAAAAACTTAAGATAGGATTAGCATTTAAAATAAACAAGTATAGGGCTTCCCTGGTGGCGCAGTGGTTGAGAGTCCACCTGCCAATGCAGGGGACATGGGTTTGTGCCCCGGTCCGGGAGGATCCCACATGCCGCAGAGCGGCTGGGCCCGTGAGCCATGGCCGCTGAGCCTGCACGTCCGGAGCCTGTGCTCCGCAACAGGAGAGGCCACAATGGTGAGAGGCCCACGTACCGCAAAAAATAAAATAAGTATAAAACCAAATATGAGAAGTGATTTTTACATAATATATAATTTAATATAATTTTATGTAATATAATTTTATATAATATAATTTATTATATTCTGGCTTACCATAAATTATACATCTTGATGATAATAACAACAGTTACGATCATTTAGCAGGTGTGCCATGCCTGGCATATATATTCTTAAATATAGTCCTGAAGATTATCTCCATTTTAGAAATTAAGAAAGACTTGGGGCCAGAGAGGCTGACTGGCAGACTTGACGTTTAAACCCATAGCTACCTGACCCCAAAACACTGCCATTTTGGTGGGCGCTGTCAGATTCTTAAATATGGTCAGTTTCATATTTAAATTGGTGGATTTCAGTCTCATGATACCATTCCTGAAATGGTACCCTTCAGGAGATTTAGTCACTCACTCATCGATAATATACCATCCATCCATCCATTCATTCACTCAACCCATTCATTAAGTACCTCCTCTGCGTCAGGCTCTGAGCCAGGCCCCGGAAAACGATGGTGAACAAGACAGACGATGCCTCTGCCTTCACGAAGACTAAATTCTAGTGCAGAGTGAGACAATAAATAAAGGGCTAAAGAAATGAAAATTGCCCTTTGCAATTTGTGCTATAGAAACAAATTGAAAGAAGGCAATAGAAACCTTAAACTAAGACTAGGGAAGCCACTTTAAATTGGATGACCATGGGAAAGCTTTCCGAGTGTGTGACCTGTTACAGCTGAATTGTGGAGGACAAGAATGAGTCGCCACAGGAAGAACCAGGTGAGAGAGACTAGCACATTCAAGGTCCGGAGATAGGGAAGGGTTTTTTTCATGGTAGGGACAAGAGGGAGGTCAACGTGGCTGTAATGTAAGTGATGGAAGGATGGTATACGGTGAAGTTGGAGAGGTAGGCGAGGGACAGACTGTGGTAAGGAGTTTAAGTCTTAATCAAAGAAAATGGAAGCATTTCCTAATGGTGTGCTGGAGCCAGTGCCTACCAGCCCACAGGAGCCAATTCTGCACATCTCCTCCCAGCTCCATGTTCAGTGTTGTCATGTTGGTAGCTTGAAATCAGCCACTTGTAGCATTTACATTATCTATGAAATGTCATGTAAACCTACCTACTTACATATCTGTCTAAGTTACATGTAAATCTTTGTGGTATTTATATATCTAGGTTGTGGTATACACAACTATATACATATGTAAAAATTAATTGGGCTATAAATGAAATATGAGTGCACTTTACCCTACAGTGTCATTCTTTAAAAGTTTTTACCCAAAAAAATGGTGGGGTGCTTACAATAAAAAATCACATAAAGAAGCAATTCACTCCCTATAAGTAAAAGTTAACAGTGACAAAAAACAAAATTAGCAACCCAAGAATTTTACATAAGAGAGCAACAGTTTGAAAGAGAACATAAAATAATGGCATTTTTAAAGACAAAAATATATATACAAGAATATCTGAAGAGATATGGTTAAGAATTTTCAAATTGAAGAAAGAGATGTATCATCATATTCAGAAGGTTTCATGTTTTATTCAGGATATATTTTGGAGATAGAACTATAAAACCTAATAGTGAAATGGATGTGAAGCATGAATGAAAGTGGTAGAATCAAAGATTACTGTAGATTCTGATTGACCTGGGAAAAAGTGGGAAAGAAACAGGTTTGATGGGTAAATTAAAACCTCTGGTTGTCTGAGATGCTGACTAGTGCTCCAAGTATAGAAGTAGCAGTTAGAGAGATGAGTCTAGAGCTCAAGGTATGGACAGGTGAAATGAATTCGGGAATGATCAGAACAGAGGAGGTATTTAAAGCCATAGGTGTGAATGAAGTGCCCCTGAATGTGGAGAGGATGAGATAAAAGAGGACCTAAAACTGAGCAGATGCTCCAGTGTTTCCATGCTGGCTAGAGGAGGAGACCCAGCAAAGAAGACCCAGAAGGGGCTGCACATTGCATATTTCCTTTCTCAGTGACGCAGTCAGTGAGGGGTCCTGAAAGGAGACGTGTACAAGAACTCAGAATAACAAATTCTAGACATTGCTTAGATAAGTGATGAAAGTGCCCTTGTGCACATATTTGAGCTTCACGTGAAGCTGATTCCAGTTCTAACAGTAAATTTCCATCTTGACCTTGAACAAGGTTCTTTACATTTTTTAAACCTCAGTTTCTTATATATGAGATAGAATCAGAGATAGCAGTTTTTTGTGCCAAGGGCATATTCGTTATGGAAGAGATGTTATATGTGGCAATATTTTGAGCTACTAGAGAACAGTCCTTAATAAAGATAAGAGAGTAATAGTATGTAAAATAATCAAAGCGATAATCAGAAAAGTTCTATGTCCTTATATACCACAGTTCTCAATAAGATTGACTGTCCTTGTCAGAGCCATATTTTTTTTAAAAAGAGCAAAGCTATCCAGTTCGAATACTGCATTGAATCCCGTTTCTAAACTCACAATGTGTCCATTTTGTGGCATATATTAGCCTCATTGCTAATATTTCTTTAGACAGGTATAATAGAACTAATGTACTGAAACATGGCCTTCATTTATTTTCTGATTAAACTTTGTTATGCTCGACAGTGAATCACATCACCAAAGTACCAGATCTAGATTATGACCTTGATTTCTTGATTTAGAAAAGTGAAAAGAACAAAATATATTTTTTTATAAAATCTAGGTAGAAGAAATGAATTATTATAAATATATGTCGAGTCCCTTGAAGTTCACATGAACTTTTAAAATATCTTTCTTATCAAATAAAAGATCAACCAAAAATCAATATCTTAATGCAATATTAAAAACATGTTCTTCTCTTTCTTGATCAAATACAGTTGGTCACCTCAGGGAATAACTGAGCTATCATTTCACCAAAACATGTCACACCAGCATCACCATACTTTTCTTAGGGAAGAAAAAGAACTGAACCAACAGAGAGAAGTTGTGCTTGCTTTTACTTAGACCAAAGGGCATGATGAAGAGAATATAGTTTGAGAAAATTAGCACAGTAGCTATAAGCAGAAAGCATCCTCAAGTAAAGGAGAAAGAATTTCCAGATATAAAGCTTGTTGTAAGAATGTATAAACAGAATTGACATCATCACTGGCATTATTAATTCAAACACATTTTCACACAGGTCTTAACATTTCAAACACTTGTTGGGGTTTTGTGTTTGCAGCATGTTTATTGTTCTGTATGTCGTATGTCAAATGCTGAAGTAGTTAGGAAAATGTTCAAAATTCAGATTCAAGCTACCAAACTTTTGAAATCAGTGTCTAGTGCCTGTTGATCAGATCTACACGTGGGGGAGAAATTTGACTAATGTTAACTATATCCATAAGGAGGGATTTTATGTGTGCTCCACAGAATTTCAGTCATCCAAAGGAGTGTTTTATCACACTGGATTGTTGGAGTTCTTTCTCATGTAGAGGAGAGAGGTTTTCTGCCAATCTAATTAGTTAATGTAATTAGGAAAACCAAAATGTGTCAGCCTACTGCAGTGTTGAGTAAAGACTATGAGTAATTCTATTTTGTTATTCCTTCTGGAAGAAAAATAATAATAATGCAATGTGGTAGAATGAGCACATGTTTCCAATCAGACTGACCTGTGGTCAAACTACCTATTTGCTTTTATTTACTCTGCAACCCACCTGAATATATTACTCTATTCCCTTGAACCTTATGCATGAAATGAGAATAACACCTACATCACAGACTGTTGGGAGGACACAATGAAAAATTGCCTAACCTGTTAGTTCACTCATTTTTTACTTCCCTAGCTCTTTCTAAGGTTTGTAAATATATAGATTTCTGTACATTTTATAAAGAAAAGATACAAATACACCTCTGATGACAAAACACTCTCATAATCTGGTAAATCTAAGGCAAAGGCTATAAAAGTAGATGTTCTTAGACAGGAATTTCAGATAGCTTCCCCTAATATTAAGCTTATGCTTGGATTTTACGGAGGAGATCTCTACTTTAAAAGACTGCACCGGACACTTTGATCTGCAATATTTATGAGAAAGTTTGTCCTTATTAGGTGTTGAAAAATATGCCTCCCTATGACTTGTGTTCACGTGTCTTTATTCTGCCCTCTGGGGGCATTCAGACATTTGAAGACAGCTATATGCTTACATTAAGACTTCACCAGCCTGAAATTCCCAAGCTCTACAGACCTTTTATCAGATGACATAATTTCTAGAACTTTCATCATTTTGAGCACCCTTTAAAGGATATGCTCCAATATGTCAAATAATTCTTAAATAGAACTGAAAATTACATTCCAGAAGTGTTCTTACCAGTGCAGAATAATAATAATGAGTGTGTTGCTATGAACATATATTGCATACTTATATACCATGCATGGGCCTAGATATTTGAGATGCATACTTTTTAATGTACTATTTTATTCAAATTTTATATTTAGTCATCCAGCAAAATGTTAGCTAGAATCTACAGTGAAGCTCTATAGCATGGTTGTTAAAGGCTTGGTCTCCAGGGCCAGACTTCCTGGATTTGAATGCAGACTCAGATGCTATTTACTAGTTCTGTGACTTGAGGGGAAAATAGCTCATCCTGTCAGTTTCTTCAATTGCAAATGGGATTTTAGTATTTGTATTCATATCAAACTATGTATGTAAAACACTTAGAATAGTGTCTCATGCACAGTAACTATCACATGAGTTTTAATAGTTACCATTATTTGTGCTACAGATGCCTAGTACCCTTACGGAGGAAACGGACAACTGAACCAGAAATAATATAACTTAATATTGAGATAAGTGCTGTTAAAAAATAAAGTGTAGAAGGGGACAGGTAGTGCTGTGGTGGAAGGTTGGGGGGGATGGAGGTTTGATACGCAAGTCCAACAATTCTCCTTTAGGGAAGTGACTTTTGAGCAAACCTGGAAGTAAAACCAAGCAAGGCCTAGGGGGTCAGTGAACCAGGAAGAGGGAATGGCTAACAGAAAAGGCCCGAGGTGAGCTGAGCTTGGAAGATGTAGGGAGAGCAAACCATCCAGTGTACCTGAAGAAGACTACGTAAGGTTGGTGGATAAAGCAGATTTAGGCAGGGGCCAGATGACCTAGGGCTTCGTAGGCCATGGCAGGAGAGGCACACAGTAAAGCACCTTGCCTAAGGTGACAGAGGTAATACCAGTTTTCTCTTACTCTAAGCCTCGTAGGTCTTAATCACTTTGCTGCTTATTATAAACAACGTATTTTACTCCTTAAAATTCCATCCGATTTTTTGGAAGTCACAGAAAAATCACACACGGATGGCTTATATCGAGCTTCCTGTCAACTGAAATATTTAGGTTTGTTTTTTTTATGGGAACTCATTAATTTGATTCCAGGCTCTCCTGTTTTTAATGACTGATTTTCGAAGAGGTTTTCATTCTTATCCTTTTTGTAAAAAGAAAATTCAGAGAGCTTTATTTGATTTGAGTACTTTACTGAGTGCGAAACAATCTGTTCGCAAACAGAATTCAAATCCAAAACGGATATGAAGCTCAAAAGCATAACATTACAGGATGGCTTATGAAGTGAAAGTGAAGACGCTGTTTAATCTTTACAATGATTGGTTATTACAGTGAGGGTTACCACAGCAGGAGATTACTTAAAAGTGATTATCTCATATCATTTGAGGAAAATGATTTAAATTCCATTTATGATTATCAAAGGTATTTACAAGAATTAACCTAAGTTAAATTTCGCTACTGCTCATGAAATAAGCTAGACTAAGTTTTGCTTATGTGGCTTAACTGTTTTTTGTCTACTCAGGGGCTTTTCAAGCCTGGTCTCCATTTTATTTTAGCATATTTCACCTTGCTCTTTTCAATCTTCTTATTTACTGGTTCTTCCTCTCAGCTTTATGTGTTCAAATAAACTTGCTTTCTGTGTCTTCAAGCAAGATTCTAATAAAAATGGCGGACAGAAAAGAGGACAAAATTGTTTGTCCTGACTAATACAGATGCCTGCAGGTTGTCGTAAGTCTACTAAATTATCTTTAAGGTAGACTGGCCCAAATTACAAAACACATTCATTCTTAAAAACCTCTTCCGTGAGTTTATTAAGGAAGATTTGTCTAAGGGTCCACAACATTCGCATGAACTCCTTACTTAGTACATTTATTTAAAAAAAGGAGGGCTTCCCTGGTGGTGCAGTGGTTGAGAGTCCGCCTGCCGATGCAGGGGACACGGGTTAGAGCCCCGGTCCGGGAAGATCCCACATGCCATGGAGCGGCTGGGCCCATGAGCCATGGCCGCTGAGCCTGTGCGTCCAGAGCCTGTGCTCCGCAGCAGGAGAGGCCACAACAGTGAGAGGCCCGCATATCGCAAAAAAAATTAAAAAAGGAAAATTAGGTTCGTTTGGCATGACATGTTTATTGAACACAGGAAAACTAATAGTTTTTACCACATGTATTTCTAAGATGTTAAAACAATCTTCTTAATCATCTATCCTAAAATTGTGTATGAATAAGTAGCATGCTTACTCAACTGTAGGTTGTACTTATTACCTGTTTAAAAAGTGAGCCAGCATTTATCTATCTTACATCCTATGGAACCATTACTAATCCACATAAATTCTTGAAATATTAGTGATGACAGTTCTATCTATTGGATATAAGATGTTTGGATCTAAGGGATTACAGTAGTAAGGTTTAGTCTTACTATCTCTCGATCTGTCTTGAACCAAAAAATTCCCTTGTACTTATTTTGTTCTGCCATTTCTTTGTTGAATTACTACTATTAATGAAGAATGTAGAAGGAAAAACAGCAACAAAAAAAGGAACTGGAAATCTACTCAATTACCTTTTCTTCTTCATCATGACATTATCTGCCAGAGGCTGAGCCTAGTCTCTTCTTTGTTCTCTTTGCAGCAAACTTAATTATAAAGTCTTTTTTTCTCCTTTAGATTTTATCCCAGTTCTCATTACATTTGTATTTTAGCCCACTTGACACTATTCTCAGAAGTTCAAACCTTTCTTTTCTCTCTGCCCTTGATTAAATGTTCTTTTATTTCTTTTTTCTATACATATATTTAAAACATAGACTTACCATGGACTGTCCTACACTGTTACATCACTTTCGTTAGATATTTTCCCCATTTTGTTCTTTAATTACAGAGTGTTTTTGTTGTATTATAAGAACAAATGTGTTTAGAAGCTTGTTCATCTTGAGTGGTCTTTATATGTTGATTGGCCATATAGTTATGCTTATGCTTATGTTTTCTCTGAGCATTTAAAAATATGCTTTTCACTGTTTACGATGTTTGGGACATATGTCAAAATACTCTGTGAAGAAGGGAGGGGACTCAGATGGTAAATAGATAAAATAAGATTGGCCACCTGTTGATAACTGTTGAAGGTAAATGATGAGTACATGCTGGGTTAGTACACTATTCTCTACTTTGAAATATTCCATAATAAAAAATTTAAAACAAAAGAGACTATAAATTAGTACCAGCTTTCTAAACCTCACAAACCGAAGCCTATTAATGCGTAATTTAAACCACCAATTTCATGGAAATCATGAACATGAGTCAAAATTGTTCTTATATGGTGTTTATCATATTATTTTTATATTTTTAAAATATGCAAATAATGTAAATGTTCAACTGTAAGATACTAATTAAATAAAACTTGGTACTTATGATGGAATATATTGAATCATTAAAAAGAAATTGATAGATTTAGGTAAGTATGTACAAATTTTAAAATCTTTATTAGATATATATATTCTATTTATTCTTATATTTACTGGATATTATATATATATATGTATGTGTGTGTATATATATATAATCTGTACCATATACTCACCTGTTTCTTAGCTTTCTAAATGGCGTATATCTTGTTGACATGCACCGCAGGTTCTCTTCTCTTAAACCTGTTTCTTTCTATTGAACATATTGAACCATTCCATTTTTTCATTTTGGTCCTGAGTTGTGACTAATCTCCTTTTTTAAAGTTAGCATTCAGTCATAAAGACAAAGTAAACAAGCTTATCCTTTCTGAATATACCATATAGATCTGTACCAGAAATAAAGCTGGCACAACAGTTCTAGTGCTGAAAATACCTATCACATAGCTTTGTATCTTAAAAATTGTGTTTGAGGTCCGGAAAAAAAAACATGCCACATATTATGAATTGAATGAGACATATCAATAGACATATTAATACATTTATTAATCTCATTTCCACAAAGCAAATCCGTATCTAGAAGGAAACGTGGCCATGAAGTTCTTTGTAGGCTTGTTTTACTTTAGCCTTTCAGAGTCTTGGTGCAGAGATTAGCTTAAACATTTGAAAGAATGTGTGCCGTGAGGAAAAGCTTTACTTATGATTGGATTATCCTAATTGATTTTTATCTAATTTATTTTATCTATCAGGTTTAGTTTGATCAAATTTACCATTTTTATAAGTTTCTTCTAGTATTAACAAATATGTGTAAGAGATGTTACATTTTAACATTGTGACACTGATTCCAAATCTGTGAAATAAACAAATTAAAATTTGTTTTAAAACAAAATAAAATTTTACATTGGTAAATGAATATAGAGAAACCTAGCCTACTCAGCTACTATTCTTTTAGGAATTAATATAAAAAATAGAAAATGTTATTAGGCCAGATAGTCAAATCCTGGAGAAAGAGTTTTTTAAAAATCTGTATAAATTTAAAACTGTTCCCTAAAAATTTGTCAAAGCCTAAACTTCCCTGACTTTGCGTGATTGACGTTCTGTGAGGGAAAAAATGAGCACTCTGTAGGAAATAAAGTTAGGGTTGCACTGAATGTACTTTCCAGCAGTCAACTTAGATATTTGTCAAAAGTAGTATGACATTTGGCCAGGTAAGTGACAGTAACATTGACTTGATTGTCTTAATGTGTCAACAGCACACAAAAGCTCAAAATTTGCTTTTTATTAAGTGGATGGTACCCCCCGGCTAAAGAATAATGAGTGTACTCTTTGGGGGCATCTTTTCTTTATTTAACCTGCCATTCCATACTGTATGTATTAGAAGTAGACACCACAGTTTTCTGGTTTGAAAATATAGCTCTTATAAATCAGTGTCTCTCTGTATAACAGAGATGAGATAGCTTTTGCAGAAAGTAAATGGGGGGTTGGATGAGGGTTTCTGAAACCGAAACAGTAGATGTCAGGAAAATACACCACGAAATTACTAGTATATGCCACTGTTTCCTTAATTTATTCATGAACCAATTTGTAACTGCTCACCTGATGATCTAGATTTTAGCATCCCATAAAAAATATTTAGGTCAAATAAATATGCTACTTTGTCCTTTAGAATGATAAAACATATAATTAAATGCATTTAAAAAATAGAAACATTAAATGGATTTTTCAATAAAGGTACATGAGTATAAGAGGAGATACTAATGAATACAAAGCCTATCTAATTACAAACTGCACAAGAAGTACATAATGTAGATCCCTCTGTAATACATGCAGTCTAAGATTCTGTCTGGGGGCTAAGATTTAAAATTCAGTATTGAGTTACTTATTTTTGTTCATTTATTTTAAGAGTAGTATATTTAATTGTTCTTGAATTTAAAAGAATAAAAATAAGCAAGTAAAAATGAGGAATTATACAACTTTGTATAAATGTCTCCTTCCTGAGAAGATGCTACTTTGTAAAGATTCCTTGAAAGTAAAATAACAGCAATGAAGATTATGAAAACCTTTAAGAAACGAGTCAGTATGCTTTAAAAAAAATCTACCACAGTTAATAAAATTGTATAGAACTTATACACACACACACGAGTACAAGTAAAACTGGAAATCTAAATGAACGTGGTAAATTTCATCAATATCAATATCCTGGTTGTGAATATTGTACTATAATTTTGCAAAATGCCACTACTGGTTTGGGGGAAGCTAGGCAAAGTGTACAAGGGACCAATCTGTATTATTTCTTACAGTTGCATGTGAATCTATAATTATCTATAAAAAGTTTAATTAAAAAGAAAAATATCTACATGTTTAATGAGTATATGTTTAAATTTTCAGGTAACAAAATATGGTCAGTTGTTTTCTTAAATGAAATCTAGTTGGTGTACAATATTATGTTAGTCTCAGGTATACTACAGTAATTTGACATTTGCATATATTGTGAAATGATCATGATAAGTCTAATAACCATCTGTCCCCATACAAAGTTATAACAGTACTATTGACCATATTCCTTACGCTATATATTACATCCCCTTGGCCTATGTATTTTGTAACTGGAGGTTTGTATCTCTTAACTCCCATCACCTATTTCTCCCCACCCCCATCCCCTTCCCTCTGGCAACCACCATTTGTTCTCTGAGTCTATTTTCATTTTGTTTTATTTTGTTCGTTAGATTCCACATATAAGTTTAATCATATGGTATTTGTCTTTCTCTGTCTTACTTAATTCACTTAGCATAATACCGTCTAGATCTATCCATGCTGTCACAAGTGGCAGGATTTTATTTTTTATAGATGAGTAATGTGCATTGTATGTATGTATGTGTGTGTATATATGGTGTGTGTGTGTGTGTATATATATATATATATATATATATTACATCTTATTTATCCATTCATCTAACAGTGGACATTTATGTTGTTTGCATATCTTGGCTGTTATAAAATAATGCTGCAGTGAACATTGGTATGTATATATCTTTTTGAATTAGAGTTTTGTTTTCTTCAGATAAGTACCCAGAAGTGAAATTGCTGGATCATATGGCAGTTCTATTTCTCCTTTTTTTTGAGGAACCTCCATACTGTTTTCCATAATAGCTGTACCAATTTACAATCCACAAACAGTACACAAGGGTTGCCTTTTCTCTACATCCTCACCAACACTTGTTATTTGTGGTCATTTTGGTGATAGCCATTCTGACAGGGATGAGGTGGTATCTCATTGTGGTTTTGATTTTCATCTCCCTGATGATCAGCGATGTTGAGCATCTTTTCATGTGTCTGTTGGCCATCTGGACGTCTTCTTTGGAAAAATGTTTATTCAGGTCCTCTGCCCATTTTTTAATGGAGTTGTTTGGGTTTTTTGATGTTGAGTTGTATGAATTCTTTGTATGCAGTTGACCCTTGAACAACACAGGTTTGAACTGTGTAGGTCCACTTATACCAAATTTTTTTCAGTAGTAAATACTACTATACTCTGTGATCTGTGGTTAAATCTGCAGTTGGTTGAATCTGTGGATGCAGACTATGGATACAGATGAGCTGTGTATATATGGAAGGCTGAATGTAAGTTATACCCAGATTTTAGACTGTGTGGAAGGTCAGCACCCCTAAACAATATGTTGTTCAAGGGCCAACTGTATTTTGGATAATAGCCCCTTATCAAATATATGGTTTGCAAATATTGTCTCCCATTCAGTAAAGCTTTTTAATTTGATATAATCCTATTTGTTTATGTTTGCTTTTGTTTCCCTTGCCTGAGGAAACAGATCCAAAAAAATATTGCAAAGACTAATGTCAAAAAGCGCACTGCCATAAAACTTCTGAGTTTTATGATTTCAGGTCTTACATTTAAGTGTTGAATCCATTTTGAGATTTTTTTATATGGTGTGAGAAAGTAGTCCAGTTTGATTCTTTTGCATGTAGCTCCAGTTTTCCCACCACCATTTACTGAAGAGGCTCTTTTCCCCATTGTGTATTGTTGTCTCCTTTGTCGTAGATTAATTGACCATGTAAGTGTGGATTCACTTTGGGGCTTCTCTGTTCCGTTTCAGTAAGCTTTCTTTCTCTCTCATCTCAGAGCTCAATATCATAGTAATGGGCATAGTTCCACACAGTCATTCGGGAAACCAGCCTTTTTCCTTCAGTTGATTTCTCTTTTTTCTAAGGCATCAGTGACCTCTACCATATTCCCACACCTGGCTGGCCCAGGGCTGGGGGGAGGAGGGAGAAGCGGGGGTAGAATATAGGAGTTGGTGGAAAAGGAGGTAGTCAGGAGGATTTGGGAGGTCCAGTGGGGTTAGGAAACAGGTGTGGAGATGGTATACAATGCTTCCAACCACATTAAGGTGGCAAGAACTCAGTAACATGGACTCATACCAAGGGAGGTGAGACAATGTACTTTAGCTTTGTGCCTCAGAGGAAGAGGAACCAGACCTGGGGGGAGGAGAAGCAAATAGCAGTTCTATCTGCATTTCTTATTGGCTAAACATGTGTTCTCTATGGGTCCATAATTGAATTATATATCTCCGCAAGTTAAACAATTGCTCTAGAAATTCAGATAGATTTTGATTAATAGGTATTTGTTGCTAAAGTGACACTTCCTTATGATGTCACTAAGTCATAGCAACCTGCCCTAGTTTTGATGATTCTGTGACATTACAAGAGCCTTCTGGCCTTTAAACTGCCTTTATTTGTATTGCCTGACATGTGATGGTCAATGACATGTGATGGTCAATTTTCTACTCATGTAGCTAAGCAACCCTTTTACATGTGCCATAACAGCAGTAAAAAAAAAACAAAAAAACAAAACCACAATTATCTATGTAGATATCTGTCACTAAGTTCAATAACTTGTAAATTTCTCTAATCATCAACGTGGTTTAAATATGCACTCTTTACAGCATATTTAAAAATAAAATGAACTCATTTTCTAGGTGTGTATTCTAAAGGACATGGTGGTAATAGCACCCATTGCTCAGGCTTTCCATTGCCTCAGCTCTGTCCTCAGACCTAGAAATTCTCATTGATCCAGACATGTTGCCTCGCAGGATGCATATGGCTAACAATAGCTGTAATATTGATGACTCCTGCAGGACCATAGTTCATTTGATTTGTTCCTTCTTATTCCTGACAGGGAATGTTAAAAAAAGAAAAATCAGCTTGGGACTCAGCAATGCAATGGATTTAAAACTACCTGACACAGCCTTGCTGTATGACCAGTTGACAGAATTCTTAGAGCACCTCTCTTAATTTCTGATTTTCAGAGCAGAGCCAGCTTTTTTACAGTGCATTTTTCCAATGTTTGAATACCAGACATATAGATGGCTGGTTAAGTGCATGGATTCTGGAGCCAGACTGCCTGGGTCCAAATCTTGCCTCTGTCACTTATTAGCTATGTGACTTGGGCAAGTTTTATGTCTATATGCCTCAATTTCCTCATGTGAAATGTGGAAATATATTAAGACCGAATTCATGAAGTTGTTATGACATTTAAATAAGCTACTATTTGTGTATTTGTTTAATGTGTGTGTTTATTAAATAATTGGGGCCTATTTTTCTCATTGATTTACTTCATCTTAAAACCTAAGCAGGAGACAGAGGATGTAACTAATATTCACTCAAGTGCTTGTCCTACTTTAGGAGAGCACCCTTCTGGGCTCTGCTGACCAATACACAGTCTCCTTGTAATTCATGGTGCATTCGAGATAATACATATTCACTGCCTAATTCTGGATATTTTTTGTAATGGAATAAAAACAGTTTAGAAGAAGATGTCTATTCAAAATTTAATATCACACAAACACCTGTATGAAGATATTCACAGCAGTTCTAATCACAATAGCCCATACTGGAAACAACCCAAATACTCATCATTTAGAGAATGGAAAAGCAAATAATTGACAGAATACTACTCAGCCATGAAAAGGAGCAAATTATTTATACATGCAACATGCAGTATCGTGGATGAATCTCAAAAGCATTAAACTAAGCCCAGACTCGAAGGTTAAATACATTGTGTTTCCACTTATAATTTATTCTAGAAAAAGTATAACCATGGTGACAAATCAGTACTTGCCAAGGACTAGAGATGGCAGAAGGGGATTGACTGCAAGAGAGGGTGAGGGAATTTTGGAAGGTGATGAAAATTTTCCGTAGCCTGACTGTGGTCATGATTACATGAGTATACACTTCTCAAAACTCATCATACTGTACAATTAAAAAGGGTGAATTTTATATAACTTAGAGATTAAGAAACCTGACTTTGAAAATTTTAATACTTGCTTTACACTTTCTATCTCAACTTTCAAGGTTAGATAATCAGAAGCATGCTTAAAATATCTGCAAAAATATCTTTCTTTCTCAGCGCTGGAAAGTGTGGTCTGTAGAGCAGCAGCATCACTAGAGCTTTTCAGAAACACTCTTTCAGGGTCCCTCCTCTCCCTCCTCCTGTAGACCTCTCAGCCAGAATATCCAGGGGTGGGGCTTCCCTGGTGGTGCAGTGGTTGAGAGTCCACCTGCCAATGCAGGGGACACGGGTTCGTGCCCCGGTCCGGGAAGATCCCACATGCCGTGGGAGAAGGTATAGATGAATTTTTGACAATAAGAAGGCAGAAAGCAAATTTTCAGGAACACAGGTTAAGAATCATACTCTCCACACCTGTAAGCCTTCTCGATCACTGATGAAAGGACAAAAGATAGTGGACAGATCAGACTTGATGGCAGACAAGATTTTGTGCTATTTGGATATATTAAGATTGTTTAAGCTAATTTTAAATGACTTAAATATCAGAGAGCAAATGAGAAACTGATAGGTACAGGTTGGCCTTCCTCTCTGGTAAAAGGTCAAGTTATATTGCTTGAAAGATCGCCTGGCCTGGACTATGAAATGGTATGTTTCCATTTTATTCAGAACTTATTCATGTGTTGAATTTTAGAAAATGGTATAAAGATGTTGGGAAAAAATCTTGAAATACTTGATATATACGTTACATATTTTAAAATGTAAAAACCAGTGAAATTAACATTCTCAAAAAGTTGTAATCATTTAGAAGGCAAGGTGTGAAGCATTTCATCTAACCTATCAAGATGATCTAAGATAAAGTTAGTTTAGGTGTACGACTATTTGCTCTAACATTTTCCATGATATGCTCTGAGTTCCATTGTGGGCATTTGGGGTAGGAGTTCATTTTTCAATCATTTTCTTCACTTTTTAGACACATATATAATTCACTACAATTTTAGAGACCTCATTATATTATCGTTTTGTCCTCTCTGATCCACTTTCTAAGTGTTAACATCTTTCCTGTTTGAATACAGAGTAATCAAATAATAATGAGCTTGCCAGCCTTCTGATTGACATGTATCTACTGTCTTATTTTAACTAGACCTGAAAAAATGAAACAATTCTAATAAAGTAGGTATGGTAAATATGATAGATAGACTCATTTTAGTAGAGGAGACTTGGAAATGGAGTTCATTTACTCATCACTTGGTTTCCACGGGCTACATCTCAGGCACATCACCACACTCACAGCAGCATTTATTCTCATTGATATAATTCCTTTTCAGATCAGATTATGGAGGGAGGGGTTGGCATATTGGATCCTCAGATATAACAGTGCACAACACATACTTTTATGAACTGGAAGCTTTTACTTATTTTCTCAGGACTGTATCAATCTACAATTTAAAAGACTAGAGAGTTTTAATGTTTAATTTAACTGCAAGATACATGGATATTATATTATTCACCCCCAGAGTGTCAGCTCCACTAGGGCCTGGATCTCTGTCAGTGTTGTTCACTGATGCGTGTACTTAGAACAGTCCTTAGCACCTCATAGGATACACATACACACACACACACACACACACACACACACACGTATATAGAAAGAGTGTGAATAAATATATCACAGACTGACAATCCGGTATTCCAAGGCAGGACTGTATTGGATTAACTTTGTGTTATTTTTCTTTGCTGCCTGTGTGACTTTGCTTATATCTCCCTATCTTTTATCACTCGGCCCCTATTGTACACGATTCTTTTAAAGTACTTTGAGCAAGATTGGAATTTTGAGGTGCCTTTTCTTATTCCCTTTACCTGAAACAAGAAAGAAAACTAGTGCTGACTGATTATCGGTTATATGCCGGACACTGTGTAGACGAGTTAAAGTTTGTGATTGTATTAAACAGGGCAGACTGCAGTAGGTCTAATGTGACCTGACTCTATCCTCCCGTTATCTTCATAACAAAGCTGTCAGCAGTTGGGACAGCTGCAGACAAGATTGCTACAGGGTAACCATGAATCTATTAAAGAATCAAGACTAACTTGATGAATGAGAAGGACATCTATGGGATTCTTTCTGCCAGATCCTGCTTAGAAAAGCACAGACTATCCTTTAATATTGCTATTACTGGACTTCTTTATTCTTCAGAAGGAGTTCCAGTTCCTCTTTATGTGATTTCTGCGAATTGGGGTGCTAACTTTTTCGTATACCTCTAGTATGCTAAATCGGAAATCATAGCTCTCCTTCTGAACAGAACATGTACCTTTGGGAGCTTTGCAAAATTCATGTAGCCCTTTACATCGCTGCAGAAGTTTAGAGTTCCATGTGTAGAGAAAGCATTGTGGAAATAATTCAGAGTTTGGAGCCAGACACATATAGATTTGAATTCCAGCTCTACAACTGACTAGCTAAACTTAACTGGGACTTAGCTTATGTATAAAGTAGGGGATTTTTTATTTTTCAGGACTATTGCAAGAATTAGAGGAAATCATGAGCAGTTCCTTTGAATATAGTACATACTTAATAAAGATACTGTAATGATTGGAAGAGGGTAAGGGTAGGACATGGTAATAGTTCATCTTCAGATGTATATTGCCCACTTTGCCATGTATACCAAATAAGGAGGTTTGGAGAGTGATTTCAACTCATAGCTCCTATTTAATGCTTACCTTTCCTTCAAGGCTCTGGCTATGCCATCCTGCACTGATCTGTTCCAACATCATTTGTCCTTCCTGTGGTGTACATTGCATGCAACAACATGTCAGGAAGCCTGTGTTAAATATGAATTTTGCTGTTTATTCACCATAGGACCTTGGGCAAGTCAGTTCAAGTTCCTGAGTGTCAGTTTCCTTCTTATTAAAATGATTGTGGGCTTGTATTGAAGATTAAATAAGGTAAAAAATGAAAGATGTCACAAACTTTAAAATGCTTTACAGGTTGTCTCAGTTATTCATGGCTGTGTAACAAATCACCACAAAAAGTCAATGAGTTAAAACAATAGTGATTTATTATTTCTTGCAGTTCTAAAGTCTGGGCTGGGATCAGCTGGGCAGTTCTTCAGCTAAAAGTGGTGTCAGAGGCTGGCTCCTTCATTCACCTGTCTGATGCCTTAGCTGATGTAGGGGAGCAAAATTTGCCACCCAAAGTGTCTTTTTGGCATGAAGATTAATTTAGGCTGATTATTTTTAAGAAACAGAAGACTGGGGAAGTCTTTTTTTTTTTTTTTTTTGGTAACCTCCCTCTTAGCTGCCTAAAGAATTTAGATGAAGAGCCTGTTGTTCTGGAATAGAGCTATCACCAAAGATATCTCAAAGAGTAGAGGCTAGTTGTAGTGGAGGAGAGGCCAGAGTCCACTTTCCCATTGTTTCTGCATGGCCCAATAAACATTTGTTTACCAAACAGTTTGCTTTTTCATCTCCATATGAATTGCCTTTCTCGCATTTGAGGTCCCAAACCACTACCCCCAAGATCCTCTTTTGTCTTTAGCCAAAGATGGTATTTAAGGTGAGGGTTCTGGCCATTTTGGTGAGTTTACTCAGTTTTCCTGGGTCTCTCCCATGTATGTATGTTATTAAATTCGTCTTTGAATTTCTTATCTGTCTCATGTCAATTTAGTTCTTAGGCCAGCCAGAAGAAGCTAGAAGCATAGAGAAAAATTTCTTACTCCCTGACACTGACATGGATGGAATAGGTGAGGCCTACCTGGGTGTACCTATTACCACATGTCTTCTCTGGCAGGGTAGCCAGGCCATTTTGCATGGTGGCTCAGTGATCCAAGAGAGCCTCTTCCAAGAGGACAAGCCTCAAGCCTCTGCCTGCATCGAGCCTCAAGCCTCTGTAACCTCACACAGTTACAGCCACTGTGTGAGGTGACTACACGAGTACACGAACACTGGGAAGTATAGGTCATTGAGGGCCCCCAGTGTGACAGTCTCCCACACCAGTGTAAGCAGTAATCCATAGTCTCACTCCACTTCTACTACATTTTGGCACCCGCTTTGCTTCTCTTTTTGGTGGGGGGTTTGTGTGTTGTGTATATCTTGTCATCCTATTGTTCCAAGGAGATTACAGATTGTTTGATGGCAGTGACTATGCTCCAGGGTTATTTTTTGTTCTCACAAAGATAGTATTGTAGTGTGTGGGCTTTGGAGCCTTCACAGACTAGGTCCAAATCCTTCCGGAGTCTGCCACTTACCGGCTGTGCAGTCTTAGGCAGGTTACTTAACATCTCTGAGCCTCAGTTTCCTCACGCGCAAAATGGAGTAATAATAGTTTCTTCCCTCACACGATTGTTATGAGAATTATATGAGCTATTATAGGGGAAGAAAAGAACCGCTCCCGGTCCAGAATAAACTTTAAATGTTAATGTTATAATATTTTATTAATATAAAGATAGCCTGGTGCACTGGTTTAATTTGTGTCTGATTTCTCATCCCTGAGTCCCAGTCTAACACCTCAGGAAAGAATGGATTTCTTGAATAACTAATATGGAAATATTTTACAGCCTGAAAAATTGTGAGAAGCACTTACAGATAAAATAAAATCAAGTCTGTATTTTAACATTACACTGGACAGTTAAGTTAAGCCTTTGATATTTTTGTTCATCACTCTTGCCAGTTAAAAAAGGAAGAAACTATTTTGGTTACATCCCTAACCTTTTTGAATTTGGGTAGTCATATTTGATACTTTCAGTTAAATATGTGTTAAAATAGTTATGCAAAGGTATTATAATTAAGAAGCTAGTGACATTTACTGAAACTTCTTTGTAGACTTTACTTGCCTGTAATACTCCATGATACAAAATGAACAAGAATACTTTGACTTTATTTACATGTAAACATTTTAGTGTATATGTTGCGACCTAAAGGCACTCTCTGAATTATATTCAGGTTATTCCTGCCAGGATGCCACCCTGTCTAGTGTTTAACACAGTTACTTTTGAACAAGGGATATAGCTGGCAGCATCGAGCAATCGATTTTCTACTCACATTCTCTCCTTTCCACCCAGTGAATTTTACTGCCTATGGGCAGCGACAGTTGTACCCTCTAATTCATTCCACTATTCCCCCCTTCACACCCACAAACAAAAGTCTGCTGACAAAAAAAATACCTTCTTTTGGGGGAAAGATGGACGAGATTAGACCACAGAATGTCACTGTAATAAGGATCAGGACAATTAAGAAGTTTAAATATTAGATAAATTTATTTAGCAAGCTAGCTTACTTAACTTTTGGTATTTTTTTCGGTAATACCATAGGTATTTGAAAACCTATAAAGTATTAATTAGCTCTCTTGCATTAGGAGCTATTAAATTCTCCATATATTTTTCAAATATAGAGAATATTGTTTATGTGAGGTACAAATAATTTGCAAACACATTTGCCCTCCTTGACTATTTTTTTTTTTTTTGCGGTACGCGGATGTCTCAGTGCTGTGGCCTCTCGCGTTGCGGAGCACAGGCTCTGGACACGCAGGCTCAGCCGCCATGGCTCATGGGCCCAGCCGCTCCGTGGCATGTGGGATCTTCCCGGACCGGGGCACGAACCCGTGTCCCCTGCATCGTCAGGCAGACTCTCAACCACTGCGCTGCCAGGGAAGCCCTGCCCTCCTTGACTTTTTAACAGACCTATATTGTAGTCGTTTGATATAAGTGCATTTCCTTTTGTTTTTTCTCTTGATCCAAGCATCTTCTTGAAGACATACGCTTTCTACAAGAAAAATAACATATATGTGCTTTAGTGTTCAATGTATATTCAAGTGATTCCTGTATTGGTTGCAGGGCAGGAGCCCAAATAGAAAGTGTTAAGAAAAGAAAAGGGATACAATTTTTCTGGTAATGGAAGCATGAAATAGAAGGAAAATGATGAAACAGATAGTTTCTATTTTCTTACTCATCTAGGAAAAAGTTTAGAAGTGCATTCAAATTGGTTAGGCCTGCATTTTTAAAACAGCAGGAAAAATTATACAAATCAGAAATTTGCTTGTCTTTCACCCCAAAATGTATTTCTTGACCATTATTTGGTTTAGTGTATATAATGAGCCTATCTATTTTTTCCTTTCTCAAGCATTTGTTATGTTCTATGTGCTTGTCATACAATGCCTCAAATATCTTAAATCCTGGTGTGACAGAGAAATGTGAATGAACAGGTGTAAAAACAGTTACGAATTTCCAGATAAACGTCCGTGCTTTGTAAATGAGGGGGTGGACGTCAGAGAACTGTCATAAAAGCATTTATAGAGGAGAAAGCACTTTTAAATTCAAAAGTAGCCACTAAAAACCCACAGTGATTAAGAGATCCTTTTAGTTCAAAAATATAAAAAATAAAAGGGAAGAATTTGAGTTAACCCAAGATAAAGCAAATGACAATTTTCCCCCAAATTAAGTCAAGATTGATAATATTAAGGATGATAACTGAGCATATTTTTTCTTGCATTTATTAAAGTCTATTTGAAATTTTATCAGGAAATGTTTTCTAATTTTGTAGAGAAAAAACAAGTACAAAAACCCCAACTTGGTGCATATTTATTCATTCAACAAATACTCGTGTGGCTTCTGCTACGTACCAGCTACCATACGAATTATTGGGAATAAAATGGTAAGAGAGAAGCCAGAGCCCCTGCCCTCATGGAACTCAATGTGAGCATGAACCGAATGTTAACCTCAAGTCTTCTGTCAGTCCCTTCAAGAAATTAAATGATACAGGCCAAGAAAGCTTCTGTGCTTTGTAAAGTGTGCAAACCGTTTTATCAGCTTTCTGGAGAAGTCCTAATACTGTCAGCGAGCAAATTTGTATTTAATATCTACTTAAGTCAGGTCATATTGTTTTCTATTTTGACTTTAAGAAGAAAATGTGATTGGTAATAACAATAAAATGGGCACAGTTATTTAGAAGGGAGTGTTCATGCCAAGGAAATTACAGAGGCAGATTAAGATTTGCAAGGAGATGGCATTTTTCCAGTAGTTGCTCTCTGCATGTCTGTGCAGCAGGTTTGATTCAGGGCCAGCTGCTGTTTGAGAGTTTCTTTGCTTGCAAAGGGAGGTCTGCTGCATTACCTAATGTTGTTTGATCTGCTCTTCTGTGGTTTCATCTTAACTGCCATAGTAACACTGACAGTGCTAGCCCACACCGCCATCAACATTCCGGAGAAGGCTTGCCCTGCCTTCACAAGACTGCTCTCACATCTGCTGTGGAGCATTCCCAATTCATCAGATGTGTATACTTTTAAAAAATGCTTTCCTGGGGAAGCAAAATAAGTAATTGAGAGATGACTGATATTTTTTAGCCTACTGCGCAAATTTTACTTGCTTTATTATAGGAGCATTTCCAGGTTTCGTAGGGCCTAAAACTTGTACAATTATAGGAGGGAATACTACTTGTTAAAAAAAGAAAAAAGCCAAATTATATATTCAGAATTAGAAACAAAGATGAATATTTACTTAGAATAAAAAAAGAGATCACATTGCATTACAAATTTAAGAGCGCTGATACACACCATAAGTATCACAAAATCCAGAAAAATAACCTTGCATTGTTTTAATTAACTGTCAGACACACTTCTGTAATAGTTTTTCCCTCTGATTGCCTATGTGTATATTCATTGATTTCCTCTTTACGAAGGACTTTGTAAAATAATTTTCTGTAGTGAGATTAGAAAGATAACTCAGTTTTTCCACTAGCATGGTAATCAAAATCAATTTTTTTTTATTATTGACAGTTTAAAATAGCTTCTTCCAGCTTCACAGCTCATTATTGGTTATGACATGTAAATTTTTAGAACTGTTGCAATATTGGGGAAATCCTCAATCAAATTCATTTCACATATGAACTGTCAGAATTAGAAGAATATTTCACAGACTAGCTGTGGCTCTGAATATTTCAAACTGTTTTTCTCCTCAACTGCTAACATTGTTACAGTGTCAAGCACCAGAGGACACCATCTTATCACAGTACAGCATCCGACCCTGCACCTTTTAGTCAGGAGCTCAATACATCACTCCTGTGGGTGGTTAGAGTATTTCAGGCCTGAGAGCTGTAACTTAACCATCACTGTAGATGACTGCAAATCATCTAAATTTTTTTTTCTGAATTTATTTAAAATATACCCAAGTCAAATTCCCCTTAGCCTGATTCAAAAAATACCTAAGGCTACTTCATTGCCACCCGCCTAAGGGAAGGTCAAATAGAGGGGAACATCGGTGTAGAAAGCGACAGTGGTCTTAACTGACTGCAATGAAAATATTTTCATTTTGCCAAACTAGTGAGGGATCCTGACACCTGAACTCTCTTGGCTTCCCGGTGAATCTGCTTCTGCTTGGGATGCATTCAGTCGACCTTTGCACACCAGTCTCCCTTAAATTCTGTCTGGTCCAAAAGAAAGTCAGCATCTTATAAGGTTTGCTTAACATTCCTCTCAGGCTTCCTAACTCCATTCTGCTTTCATTTCCTTTAGCCCTGTCACTTCTTTATCAGACCAAAGACTGATTGATCATAAGGCAAATAAGAGTGAGAGGCTGAAAAGATGTGTCTGCATCATTTGGACCTTCTCCAACACTCTGATCTATGTACTTGAGCATTAAGGCTTTCCAAAAATTATCTTAGAGAATGGGCTGAGCTTACATCTCTGAGATTTCAGATGGATTTCTTCCTTTTTATTTTATTTTTGTAGAAGACACAGAACTGAGATGTACCGTGAATATGAAAGAGAATGAGTACCAGTGACTTGAGTGAATATTGATCAAAACATGTTGTTTTCTTTCTTTTTTTTTTTTTTTTTGGTGTGTGTGATGGGGAGATTTCTCAGTGAAATGTCGCCAACCTTTGCCCAGCACAATCTCTAGAACATTAAATGAAACATAATATAGCCTTATCACCAAGCTGATTGAACATGCAGAAGGTGGTGGGAAGCTTTCATTAAACTGTACAAATGGACTATTAGTTTATTCTCTTCCCCAGTGTTCTACCATCAAAAGCCGAGGAAGAAAGATACTAATACAATGATGCCATAGCATCCTCTGACAGCACAATAATTGTTTCATTCTGAGCATTTTGAGAAAGAATCCCTATTTTTCTGGCTTGTACGTCAGCCACATATCTTTAATTGACTGAAGTGTGGAGTAAACCTTACAAGATAGACGTGAAACAGTTTACTGTTTTGTTGTGTCAGGCATGAATGCTTTAGGCCATTTTTACTTTCACATGTAATAATGCCATATTTTAAATGAACATCACCACTTTCCTTGGCATATTTTAAAATCACTCTGCAAAGCATCGAATGGTTAATTATCAGAAAGCCAGCAATGAGGAAAGTGAGTTATGTGAATCAGGGAGCAAGAAATTTTCCTCTACCCTTCTGGGTTCTTCTCACTGATCTGAAGATTGAATGGACATGAGCCAGATTAACTGGAAAAAAATCACACCAAAGTTTAATAACACATATACATGGGAGAATAACATATATACATGGGAGTGACCCAGGAAAACCGTAACTCACCACAATGGCTGAAACCCTCACCTTAAATAGCATCTTAAGCCAAAGACAACAGATGATGTTAGGGTAGTGGTTTGGGGCTTCAAAGGAAAGGAAGGCAATTCATATGGAGATGAAAAAGCAAATGTTTGGTAAACAAATGTTTGCTGGGCCTTCCAGAGACAATAGGACACAGAGAGAAATGTTAACAAACTTTGCTGAGTTCCCTGCTGTCTATACACCTAGTTCCTACTGTAGTTATCTATGGTGATACCCCCTTCCTGGGACAGGCCCTCTATCTACGTTCTTTAAAGCAGTTAGGGGGAAGGTCAAAGGTTCTTCCCAAGTCTTTTAAGTACTGATTGTTTTTAGTGGAAATAATCTGCATGCCAGTATCATAAACCAGAACTCAATATATATCCAGGGCCTCTGTGCTGCAGCTAACCAATTAATCCCTAAACTATACAGCTTTTATATCCATAAATATGTCTTAGTAAATCTGGAAACAAAATATTTTAAATTGGTAATATTATGAAAGGCAAGTGTTACTGCATAATAGAACCAACTCTCAACTCTATTTTTGTTTGTCATACAATTTGTTTAAATTGGAAAGGACCTAATGTCCAACCTACTTACATATAGGTGAGAAAACTGAAATCCAAGGAAGTTAAGTGACTTGCCCTAAGCCTACAACCTGCTAGTGATAGTCAGGGCTAAATTCCAGGTCTGCTTATCAGTCCAGGCCTCTTTTCCCTGAAGTATTTTTTCTATCAATTCTGCATTGATGACTAATTTTATGTGATATGACACTCAGCTTATGAATTAGACTAAACAGTGTCTATAATTTTCTCAGAAATTCCTGTTTTAAGATGGTATCTTATTCCCTTTTGCTCATAATTGATGAATATAAAAATGTCAACTCTTAAAAAAATAAGATTGTGTGGTTGAAATTTTTCATAAAATCCTGTAGTATAAATTCTCTGCGTATTTTTGTGCTACAAGTATTGGTTTGCTATTGCTGCTATAACAAATCATCACAAACGGTGGCTTAAAACAAGACAAATTTATTATCTTACAGTTCTATAGATCAAAAGCTTGAAATGGGTCTTGCAAGCTAAAATCAATATGGTGCCAGAGCTGCGTTCTTCCTGGAAGTCCTAGGGGAGAGTTCACTCACTGATCTGTCCCAGCTTTTAGAAGCCACCCACATTCCATGGCTCATGGCTTCTTTCTCCATCAGCATAACACCTTCCAATCTCTCTCTGTCTGGAACTCTCCTGACACCCTCTTTAAAAGGGCCCTTGTGGTTGCATTAGACCCAAGTGGGTAATCTCAGACAACCAGCCCATCTCAAAATCCTCAACTTAATCACATCTATAAAGTTCCTTTTTTTTCATGTAAATAGCATATTCACAGGTGTCAGGGATTAGGAGGTTAACATCTTCTGGGGGGAAGGAGGTGATGGGGGCATTATTCTGTCTACCACAATGTCCCACTTAACTAGAAGTTACTGCTTTAACTTGTTCCTCATCATATTTTGCTTTAGTTTTAAGTTTCTTTGGGTTTATCAGGAATAGACAAGTAACTGTATTTTCAGACACTTGCCCAAAATAAATATTTATAATTTCTAACAGTTAAAAAAGCTTTGTACCCCTCTCCTACTCCACTGTTATAATGGAGGCCTTGCTTGTTATATATTTGTTTTTTCTAGGAAAAAATAAGGGTAAAATTTTAAAAGAAATGAAATTGTGAGATAATCTCCAGATTATAAGAATAAAGAATTCCTCAGGTTCTTCCAAGGGTGATAAACAACAAATCCCTATCAAATTAGAAAAGTTCTTATATGACCTCGTATCAGTTTCCTAGGACTGCCGTAACCAGAAACTCGCCTGCTTAAAACGGTAGGAGTTTATTTGCTCATGGTTCTGGAAGCCAGAAGTTTGAAATTAAGGTATTGGCAGGGCCAACCTCTCTGGAGTCTCTAGGAAAGAACCCTTCCTTGCCTCTTCCAGCTTCTGGTGGCTCCAGGTGACCCTTGGCTTGTGACCACAAAACTCCAACCTCTGCCATCATCTTCACATCACCTTCGTTATGTCTCTGTGTCCTTTTTTGTCTCTTATAGGGACATTGCCATTGGATTTAGGACCCATCTCTATCCTTACTTAATTATATCTGCAAACATCCTGTTTCCAAACAAGATCACATTCTGAGCTTCCAGGTAGACATGAATTTTGGGGGGACACTATTCAACCTACTACAAACATAAAGATGTGTTAAAGAATTATTCCTTATAATTAACTTGCTAGTTAGTTTTTGCCCACTTGTCCTTACTTGAAAAAATAAGTAAGAATTAGCCTTCTTCTTCCTCAATGCTGTGGACCTTTTTCCTGTTATTATTAATGTTACCTAGTTCTTAGGAGTTCTCTTAAGGCCAAGTAATAACAACAGGAAGAAAGATAATCATGCTTCTCATTGGATGTGTTTTGCTCTGTGATTGGCATAGTCCTTGATACTTTACAAACGTTGAACCCCACGACAATCAGATGGTTTTATTATATCAATACATGTCTTACACATGAAACACTGAGGTTCAAAAAGCCTCAATAATTTGGCCAACATTACATGCATAGGAAGGAGCAGAGGTCAGAATCAGACATAAGTAACAAAATATCCCCCTCTTTTCCAGTTTTCCGGAGTCCTCATCACAAAGTCCATTCTGTCCCAACCTGTTTCCCAACCACACATATTCTTCTTCAAGTCTCACTTTTGAATTCACCTCTAGGCTTTTGCACTAGCAATTAACAATTAATACATTGCATTCAACCTTTTTGCATACAAACCGCAGAAATAATAACAATAGCAGCAACAACTTGAACTTCAAAAGTTTGAAGAGTAGTGATAAAGAGAGAAAACCAATCAACCAACAAACAAGACATCTGTAAACAGTGCTATTGGATTTAGGAACCACAGGAAGCAGATGGAAAATGCTGAAACATTTCTAGAGAGATTGAAAAAAAATCCTCTATTAGATTGGAAAGAGTTTTAGGATTCTGATTTTAGATCACAAATGAAATGAAAACAATTTTAAGAAAACATAACTGTTTGTGAGTAAAAATATACCCAGAAATTCCTTGATTTACGAAATGACCTTACCTTGGGAAAAACATCTTCATAAAATATTTTGAATAGAAGGTGCTGGCCCTCTAAAGTCTCTTGACCTTATAAGGTAACTATGCAAGTAAACAAACAAATAAAAGTAGAAAATGATATTGTTACCATGTTTATGTATAAACAAAACTAGGAAAAAATAAAATGAACATTTGAATAATGGTCCTTAAATAGCAAGGTATTTGAGGTGTTGACAGGGTCAGTAAATAAACCAATAATTCTACCTCTTGATTAGCATTTAATATAGAGAGAGCATTTTAAAATTTTTCCTCTTATTCTTTTATATTTTCCCCCACTGATTTAAAATTTTGCTCTTTATATGAGGAATGCTTCGTTTCTTCTATTAATTGAGCTATTTTCTAGTGTTGAATTTTTCCTCATTTTGTAAGAGTATACCATAAAATTATTGCAAGGGATATACATGGAATATACATCTTTAGTAAGAATCAATAAAAGGTTTTCTTAAATTAGTGTGTGTGCTAAGACTCTGAGCCTTCTGATCTCACTTTCATACTCTCCCTTAGTGATTTTATATCAAACAGTGAGTTTGCTAACATCTGTTAAAATGGTGATAGCCAAGAGTGGGAGGGAGATGCAAGAGGGAGGGGATATGGGGATATATGTATACGTATAGCTGATTCACTTTGTTATACAGCAGAAGCTAACACATCATTGTAAAGCAGTTATACTCCAGTGAAGATGTTAAAAAAAAATAATAATGATAGCCAAACCTGCAACTCCAGAGATCCTATTCCTGAGCATATATTCCATCACCTATTGTATAATACTTGCCCACTTGGACCATGTGAGTGTCCCTAGTCATCTTAATTTCCACATATCTAAAACTAATCCCATCACCCTTCATCACAAACCTGACCCTTCTGTAGATGGCTACCAACCTCCCATTCAACCAATTCAGATATGCCAGGGTTGTCCCAGATGGTTCCTTCATACTCAGGACTTAACTGGTTGCCACATCTGGAGAAACCTGTCTCCTAAACATTTGTCCTACGCTTCTCCTTATCTCTATTTCTTCTGTTCATTTACATTATAATATCTCTATGCCCAGACTCTGGATTCCATTCAAATCATTATCCCTCTGTCATTAAGTAGTTTCTTTTTTTTTTTTTTGCTTTTTGTTTTTTTGTGGGGTTTTTTTTGCGGTACGCGGGCCTCTCACTGCTGTGGCCGTTGCGGAGCACAGGCTCCGGACGCACAGGCCTAGCAGCCATGGCTCACGGGCCTAGCCGCTCCGCGGCATGTGGGATCTTCCTGGACCGGGACACGAGCCCGTGTCCCCTGCATCGGCAGGCGGACTCTCAACCACTGCGCCACCAGGGAAGCCCTGTCATTAAGTACTTTCTTAAAACTGAAATCCTTCCATGGCTTGCCCTAGCTTTCAACATAAGCTTAATAATTCTGAGATTGCCATTTTTATGTTTATTACATGTCATATACTATTCTAGACACTTGACATACATATCTTTGCATTAGTTCTCATCTGTCATCAATCTTGTAAGATAGATATTACTCTAATTTTATAAATGGAGAAATTGAGGTTAAGAAAGCTTAAGTAACTTGCCCAAGACTAGTGAGCCCAGTTAGTGGTTAGCTGGGGGCTCAATCGTAGGATGGCCTGGCAGCAAAGCCTTCTATTCCATTGGATCTTTTGCTAAATTCAAAGTCATGAAATCAGCACATGGGCTTTTAGTGATCTGTAACACTTAACTGCTGAGCCTCCCTAGCTTGGGCAGTTGCTTCAGCAATACCAGGGTATTTGTTATGTCTTTTTCTTTCTTCTCTGTCTCTCTCTTTTTAAATTTCATACATGTGCACCTTTTAAAAAATTATTCAAGAATACATTCAAATTATTTTAAAAATTCAAATAAAGAAGAGGTAATTCGAGTAAATGATCCGTCCTCTACACATTCCGTCTCCTCCAGAGACCTAATCACTTTCACACTTTAGTCTTTTTTTATATATATATAAATTTATTTATTTATTTATTTTTATTTTTGGCTGCGTTGGGTCTTTGTTGCTGTGCGCGGGCTTTTCTCTAGTTGCAGCGAGCGGGGGCTACTCCTCACAGCAGTGTGCAGGCCTCTCACTGCAGTGGCCTCTCTTGCTGCAGAACATGGGCTCTAGGCACGTGGGCCTCAGCAGTTGTGGCTTCAGTAGTTGTGTCTCGCGGGCTCTAGAGCACAGGTTCAGCAGTCGTGACTCATGGGCCTAGTTGCTCCATGGCATGTGGGATCTTCCCAGACCAGGGATCGAACCCGTGTCCCCTGCATTGGCAGGCACATTCCTAACCACTGTGCCACCAGGGAAGCCCTACACTTTAGTCTTGACTGTGAATTCATTTACTCTAAAGACTTGGATCTCCTCTGCTCTGGGAAGTTTCCTTCCATTATTTCTGTTTATTGACTCTGCTCTTCACCTCTCGAACTCCTATAGAGCGATCTTTGTGCCACTGCTCTGGCAATCTGGTATAGCTTGTGAAACTACACTTAAAATCGTACAAAATTATTGGGTTGGCCAAACAGTTCATTTGGGCTTTTCTGTAACATCTTACAGAAAAACCCAGACAGACTTTTTGACCAACCCAATATATTCATCGGATTAGAAAGAAAACCAATTATATTAAAATTCAGTTATCAAAATACTAAAAAGTATAATATAGTAATATAATTCTTTGTGAATGCATCAATAAAATGATCTAGCAACATATTTAATAGGTATCTAAATTGTGAAGTAGTGATGGGCATAAATTTCATTTTGAGATACCTGCAGCAATGTATACTGCCATGTGAAAATATCTGTGCTTTCTGTTGGTGATAAATTCACATGTACTCCCAGTGCTACTGTGATTTTTGCCTACATTCATCATTGAAGAAGGAATTATTAAATTCAGTTAAAGCTTATTGAAAAAGATGTAGTTCATTTTCTATCCAAGGACTCCTTGAAATCTATCCATGGCCTTATGTTAGTATTACTGGGATTTAGAATCTCTCTGTTTCTTACATTTCCTCTCTTACCTTTCAACTCTTTGTCTTTTTATACTGTGTTCTAGGATTAACTTTCTATCTAGGTATTTTACTCCATTGGTAAAGAGAGCTTATAACCATTTTTTTCCGACCTGTTATGCTAAAATTTTATATCTAAAATAATGAAATTACAGATAGAAGCATTCAGTCACTCAAATTGAAGTTTGCAAAGGAAAGAGAAATTACATTGAGGTGGATATAGATTCTTGAGAAAAGTGGTATTAAGGAACATTTTGCATATCACTAAAAGTGATTTTTTTTTTTTTTTTTTTTTTGCGGTACGCGGGCCTCTCACTGCTGTGGCCCCTCCCGTTGCGGAGCACAGGCTCCGAACGCACAGTCTCAGCGGCCATGGCCCACGAGCCCAGCCGCTCCACGGCATGTGGGATCTTCCCGGACCGGGGCACGAACCCGTGTCCCCTGCATCGGCAGGCAGACTCTCAACCACTGCGCCACCAGGGAAGCCCTAAAAGTGATTATTAAATTCTTTGTGTAAGACTAGATAAACCCAGAGAAGATCCCCAAATCCAGAGATGGGAATCCTAATTTAGCCTTTGCTATTACTTTATGTTTAGTCTAGAAATCAATTCAATAGTCATTCAATTTGGAAATGAAAATATTCATGAAACTACCTTCATGAAAATTCCTAAAAAATAAGGAGAACGATCAAGGACTCTGTAATAGAGTTATATGGATGTTATATGGTGAATGATAAGAAGTGATTTCTCCAAATGGAATTGCTGCTTAATAAAGAGAAAAAGAAGATGGAGGGAGAAGGAGGTTAGGAAGAGAGGGACATGGTTTTAAAATGAATAAACTAAGAACATTTACAAAATAAAACAAAACCCACAGGGGCAGATTGAAATTTCTTTTGCCACTGGAATGACAAGTTCTTTATACATGTTCGATATATTCTAAACGTTTGCCTCCCCTTTCATTCCCATTGATATCATACCGGACTACAAAAGATCAGGCTGCAAAGCTGAGGATAACCTGTCAGCTGAAGCTGACAGACATGGCTAATCACCAGTGTCCCTCTCACAGTGACAGGGTCTATTCTTCACATCCTGTGCTTTACAATAGACAGCTATTCAAGGGAGAAGGCAAACAGAAAATGCATCAAACCCCAGAGTAATTGTCTATTGTTTTCCTCTTGCCATCAGCTAATGCTACCCACCCATCTTCACCACTGAAATCAGTGAGCGATTTCCTTTAAAGGCTGCAGAGTTACACTCACAGCTTCCTACAGCTGCCGGGCAAAGGGGAAGCCTGAGCATTCTCCCAGGGCTGTTGCCAGGAAGCCCAAGGCCTGAGCAGAGGTTAAAAATATTTACATTCCCTGACAGTAAATAAAATCAAGATAGTCTCCCTCAAAGGCATAGATTTGGGGCTTCTCTGAACAAATCAGGAAATTTGACAACACTGAGCCTGCTTTCCAGCTAGACAACCCTCCGCTTTATCCACGTTTTGCCTGACCGAGTTTGAAGGGACATGAACTCTCTAGCACTTTCATCATACACGTTATACACAAAATGGAGTCCCGGCTCTTCAGCCTAGAATCCAACGATGTTCATACTTCTGCCCTTCCTTGCTTTTTCAGACTTGCTACCCATTCTTCTCTCACTATGGTGACGTCATGCCCCTAAGCCTTGGGATCCAACTTGACTTTCATCTTCTAGGAAGCCTTGCAGGAGCACCCCAGTGCTTCCCCATCCTTCCCTGCCAATGGTCCATGTGATTCTGTAGCAGTTAGTTATGGTCTCTCTTGTGACACCCTGTTGTGTGTATCTTGACGTCTAATGAAATATTTTTTTGGTGGGTATATATAATTTTTTGCCTTCTTTTCACTCATCACATAATTTTTCTACAACTGGAACAATTCTGGTGTCTGTGACTTAGGAGCAAAGCCCAGGAGCATTGCTATTTACTTGCTGCATATGTTTGGGAAAAATATTGATCCTTTCAAATTTCACTCAGTTCTACTATTTGTAAAATTAGGATAAGAACAATACTTCCTCTAGCGTTGTTGTAAAAATTAACGAGGCAATGCGTGGTAAGCGTTTTACACAGTGTCCCACTGCCTGGGGTACAGCAAGAACTCAATAAAAGTGTTTGTGTGGTTATTATTACTCTACCGTTGTCATTCTCTTGAGAGCTATTAAAGTGACTTAACCCAGGTTTCTTTTTACTCGTAAGCCTTTCACTGCCCTAGAAGTTTGCACAGCTAACTCTCCTCAATTCTTCCTGGTAATTATTATCACCATAAAATATTCTTCTAACATTCTAAGATTCTCTTGCTATTGTCAGAGAGGAAGGAATTTTCCTCTACCTTTCAGATTCTTCTAGCTCATCTAAAAATTCAATTGGCAGATTAACAGGAGAAAATCAGACAAAAGTTCGATAACAAGTATACATGGGAAAGACCTAGGGAAACCGAGTAACTCATGGCAATGGCTGAAACCCTCACCTTAAATACCATCTTCAGCTAAAGACAAAAGAAGATCTTGGGGGTAGTAGTTTTGGACCTCAGAGGGGAGGAAGGCAATTCACATGGAGATGGAAAAGCAAATGTTTGGTAAACAAATGGTTGCTGGACCATGCAGAGACAATGGGACTCAGAGAGGACTTTTAACAGACTTTGCTGGGTTCCCCCCTGTCTACACACCTAGTTCCTAATATAGTTATATTTGGTGCTAATTCCCTTCCTGGAACAGGTGGTTTATGTACGTTTTTTAGGCAGTTGAAGGGAAGGTCAAAGTTTCTTCCTGAGTCTTTTGGGTCATGATTGTTTTCAGCTCAAAATAATCGGCATGCCAAAGAGACATTTTGGAGTGGCAAAGTTTGCTCCCTTACATTATTATGTCACTTACATTTCCATAATAAGATTAGATAGAACATACAAAAAAACAACCCAATCCAAAAATGGGCAGAAGACCTAAATAGACATTTCTCCAAAGAAGATATACAGATTGCCAACAAACACATGAAAGGTTGCTCAACATCACTAATCATTAGAGAAATGCAAATCAAAGCTACAATGGGGTATCACCTCACACTGGTCAGAATGGCCATCATCAAAAAATCCACAAACAATAAATGCTGGAGAGGGTGTGGAGAAAAGGGAACCCTCTTGCACTGTTGGTGGGAATGTAAATTGATACAGCCACTATGGAGAACAGTATGGAGGTTCCTTAAAAAACTAAAAATAGAACTATACCACCCAGCAATACCATACCACCCAGCAATTCCACTACTGGGCATATATTCTGAGAAAACCATAATTCACAAAGAGTCAAGTACCACAATGTTCATTGCAGCTCTATTTACAGTAGCCAGGACATGGAAGCCACCTAAGTGTCTATCTACAGATGAATGGATAAAGAAGATGTGGCACATATATATGATGGAATATTAGTCAGCCATGTAAAGAAATGAAATTGAGTTATTTGTAGTGAGGTGGATGGACCTAGAGTCTCTCATACAGAGTGAAGTAAGTCAGCAAGAGAAAAACAAATACCGTATGCTAAAATATATATATGGAATCGATAAAAAACAAAATTGGTTCTGAAGAACCTAAGGGCAGGACAGGAATAATGACACAGACATAGAGAATGGACCTGAGGACATGGGGAGGGGGAAGGGGAAGCTGGGATGAAGTGAGAGAGTGGCATGGACCTATATACACTAGCAAATGTAAAATAGATAGCTAGTGGGAAGCAGCCACATAGCACAGGGAGACTAGCTCGGTGCTCTGTGACCACTTAGAGGGGTGGGATAGGGAGGGTGGGAGGGAGACGCAAGAGGGAGGGGATATGGGAACATATGTATATGTATAACTGATTCACTTTGTTATAAAGCAGAAACTAACACACCATTTTAAAGCAATTATACTCCAATAAAGATGTTAAAAAAATTACATAGAATATAGATAAATTGTGCAGATCATTATTTGCTAACCAGATAGTGATGTTAATAATGAATACTTCATTATCTAGGCCAGTATTGAGCCATTCAGAGGTAAATGGACCCTAGTAAATATTGTTTATAGAAATATAGTAATAGAATATGTTTAATGTATAAAAAATTCTTCTTAGGATACCACTAATAATACTTCTGTTACCCCAGTTTGGATCTCCTTAAAAACAAAAGTTACTTAAGAAGGCCCAACTTATCATTTTAAGACATTTTTCCAGATGCAAGTAAAAATTGCACTACAATATTTTGTTTTATAGTATTAAATGGTACTCAATGTTTAACATATCAGTTAGGTATTACTGGTGGAAAAGTGATCTGTCTCATTCTTGGATATTAGTTTCAGTTAGATCAAACTTTTAATATATCACATGGACATTTATGAAGGTGTTTTGCATACAACATAATTGATTGAATATTGGTCTGATTTATAGCTGGTGTGTTTAACTTTAAAATATACCTCAGTATTTAGTGTGCTTGGTTTGATAATTGCCATTTTGGTTCAATGCTTAAGGGTAGAATTTGATAAAAAAATAAACTGCTCATGGGCATGAAGAAAATCATAAAAGAAAACTATCAGCTGGCAGTGAACAGATGTATCATTGTACAGAAATAATCATATTTTTACAGCAGCAATATAAAGTGAAAATATGTTTCAAAGGCATGTTAGTTTTGTTTAGGTAAACATGGGATTCCCAGCTTCATTTAATTAAACAAACAGCAACAACAAAGGACAGGCATATAAGGCCTCCCAAGCTCAACGATTTTTTAAAATAAATGGAATATTAATCTACTTTATTGAACCTTTGCTTATGTCATAGAAACTAATTTATGTATTTGGATCAGTTGTTACTTAAAGTAAACATATTCCTATTTGTGATTTTTATTTGTTTCCATTTTGAAAATCCACAGCTCCAAAACATCATGATGAATGTTTTCTGATCTTCTTGTTGATAGGGAAACAGAATACAACAGACTCACTAGCTTCTCCAAGGATGCATTAGGAGTCACTATGTTTTAGGCTTATACATAAGATCGTTTTTGCCTGACTCACCCGTAGAATGTATTTTAATACCGACTTGCTCATTTGCAGTTTCTCTTTTCTAGGAGGGAACTTCCTGTAATTCCCTCACAGCCATCTCTGTTGTCCATCATCCTTATCAGGGCAGTCACCCCAGCAAATCTCCGTATCACACAACCCAGAAATCCCAAGACATTCTTCATTGCCTATCTCTTTTGCCTCCCAAATTTGTTAGCTTGTAGGTTCAGCTGCTTCTTTCCACTTCTTTTGAATCCAAATATGTCTCTGCCTCAGTGAAAATCCTTAACATAGGTACTTATTTTACAACCAGATTTTAGTCACTTAGTTCTTGTTATATCCTGTGTTTTGAACCTAAGTTTCCACCTACTGCATTTCAATGTTTTTTGCTACTTCCTCTGCAATGAGAGACACCTCTGGATCAGTACAAACTACTGCATTGAAAGCTTTCTGTTAGTTAGCCCTGACTCAATGGACTGAAGCCTTATTCCCTAAAAATACCAATAGGAAAGACTAAAAAACATTGACAGTTTACTGTGAAGAGACAGTGGGTCATTAGATACCATATACATTCTTTGTATAACCTGCATGACCATTACCTGAGTTAGGGATTATCATCAAATCCTTGGAACCTGAAGCTCATCAAAGTTGCCGTAGTCTAAGGAGCCAGATGTCAGGTTTCACATTTCGTACCCTGGCAGCCTGACTCTAGACTCCATGTTCTTAGATACCAAACAGTATTTTTTATTGTTCTAGCTTCTACTTCACATAAATTAATCTGCAACTTTACAAAATTATTCAACTCCTACCAGCTGCCATCTCTCCTCCCATAACTCTCTCTCTCTCTCTTTTCCTCTCACACACACTCTGTTTTGTCCTTCCTCCCTAACTCATTCTCTTTAGTGTTTATTTTGCTCTGCTAAACACAGAAGAATGTTTTTCTTAAATCACAGTTTCTTTGAAGTTTATGATTGGTCTCTTGCTGACAAAACAATAAATAATAAATAACCTTTATCTCTCTCTTATAATTGCTTCTTTTTTTGCTTCTTTTCCACCAAATTTCTCCTGATTAATCTTGCTTATTCTCAAAGATCTAACCTAGTCCTAAACAGTTTTTCCCTTCTGGGCATAATTATAATTGTTGCTTATATTTGCATTTTAATGTGTACTTTATACATTTTTGCTGCTTCTACAAAAGTGCCTTCTCCTTGAAGGCAAGGTAACATTATGGACTTCTAGATGCAAACTAAGTCAATCTTATGCTTTGTTCTTTATCTTATTTCTGTGTCTTATTCAGACAGAATAATGCAGATTTGTGTGTGCATGTGTCTGTTTAGAGAAGAGATGGAGCAAAAACTGGATAAGATGTAGCTTCAGAATGAGTATATATTTTATTTGTTTTTTATTTATAATTCCTTCAAGGCATAAGAGACAAAAACTCCCTCTAATCTATCACTAAATAACTCCAACCCCTTTCCTGATAATTTTCATTTCTCAGTGACTATGTTTACAATCTTGACTATAAAAATAATATACTAGATTAAATATTGCTACAAAATTTATATTCCCAGTTCAGTTCCAGGATTTTCATGTTGCTGTTTCCTTTCACTTCTGGTCT